>NW_007247196.1:160202-184008 GCF_000164805.1 Carlito syrichta
GGAGGGGGAGGGGGAGGGGGAGGGGGAGGGGGAGAGAGAGAGAAAGAAAGAAAGAAAGAAAGAGAAATGGGGCAATTGATTACATCGTCTCAAAGTACATAAATAATTTACATCAAAGAAAAGGCACACGTGTATATGTATAAACACAAAAATTAATATTCAAATCTATTACTTTCTCTTTGGCTGCACAATACAAGGCTTTGTCACTTTCTAAAAGATAGTCCAAATTCGACTTTGTTTTAGACAGTGTGTTTGCTGGGTCACTGTTTTCCGAAGAGCGCGAAATTTTCCTTGAGGTCAGTCTGAAGCCTTTGGGAGGCAGGCCTCTTTCTGGATGGTGAAAACTAGGTCAAAATTTTTGTGTCAGTTATTTACAAAAAATAATTTGAAGGGAGGTTATTTTTACCCTACAAGTTTTCAATCCTTCCAGTGATTGGCTATGAAAGCCATCAGTATAGAACACCAATTCCTTCCCCCCACAACACGAAACCTAACATATAGTGGGGTGAACTCACAGAAGAACATGCCATGATATCTTTATTTATGTTTATTTATCTACTTACTTATCTATTTTTAGAGACAGAGTCTCTGTTGCCCAGGCTGGAGTGTGGTGGTGTGATCATAGCTCACTGTAGCCACAAACTCCTGGCCTCAAACACTCTCCCACCTCAGCGTCCAGGTACACACCAACACACTAGGCTGATTTTTTTTCTTTTTCTTTTTTACTGTTTTTTGTTTGTTTGTTTTGATTTGGAGTCTCACTCTGTCGCCCAGACTGGAGTGCAGTGGCCGCTCCCGGCCACCGCAGCCTCGACCTGCCGGGCTCCGGCGATCCTTCCGCCTCAGCCTTCCGAGGAGCCGGAATTACAGGCACGCGCTACCACGCCCTGCTGATTTTTGATTTATTGTAGAGATGAGGTCTCGCTGCCCAGGCGGGTCTCGAACCCGCGGGTCCAGGCAATCCACTCACCTCAGCCTCCCAAAGGCGCGGGATTACAGGCTGAGCCACCAAGCCCGGCTTTTTTTACTGTTTTTTTAAAAAAAAGAAATAGTGACGGGATCTCGCTATGTTTCCTAGGGTGGTCTCAAACTCCTGGGCTCAAGCAATCCTCTCACCTTGGCCCCAACGTGGTGGAATTACAGGCATGAGCCACCACACCCAGCCACTCGGTTAATTTTTTTTTTTTTTTGGTAGAGATAAGATCTCGCTATGTTGCCCAGGTTGGTCCTGCCCTTCTGGCCTCAAGCAATCCTCCCACCTTAGCCTCCCAAAGTGCTGGGATTACAGGTATAAAGCACTGCGCCCCAGCCATGAATTTGTTTTTAAATCAGTGGCTCACTTTTTTAAGCCACTAAACACTTCACCCATTAAATTCTTTTTTTTTTTTTTTGAGTTGGAGTTACTCTGTCACCCAGACTGGAGGGCAGTGGCACAACTCCCGGCCACTGCAGCCCCGATCTGCTGGGCTCCAGTGACCCTTCCACCTCAGCCTTCTAAATAGCTGGGACTACAGGCATACGCTACCACGCCCGGCTAATTTTTTATTTTATTGTAGAGACGAGGTCTCGCCAAGTTTCCTGGGTGGGTCTCGAACCCGCAGGCTCAGGCAATCCACTCGCCTCAGCCTCCCAAAGTGCTAGGATTACAGGCTGAGCCACTGAGCCCGGCC
This sequence comes from Carlito syrichta, assembly GCF_000164805.1. NCBI lineage: Eukaryota > Metazoa > Chordata > Mammalia > Primates > Tarsiidae > Carlito > Carlito syrichta. The sequence continues at coordinate 161,873 of NW_007247196.1, forward strand.
TCACCCATTAAATTCTTAAACAGAAGTAGAAAGAGTTGCTCTGGTGGAAACAGAGGCAGAAGCTTGTATTTTCAGACGGCTCGGGGACCCATCTCTGTCACTTGCTGAGATTCTGCAGTTTGAAAACCACTGACCAGAGCCATCTTTCTGCATATCCAGAAGAGTAGACTAGATAAAAGTCAAAATAGTCAAGAGGGGACACCCGAGAGGCTCGTGTTCCCTCGGATACTGCCCATAATGAAATCCTAACCCTAACCCTAACCCTCAAAGCTCTGCGTGTGACTCAGACTAGAAAGGGCCAGGAAGGTGCGGCTAAGGATGTGAAAATAAAGTGGCAAGTTGCCCAGAAGGGAAGGGAGGGAGTCCACCGGGCCAGTGGCGAGTCACTGTCACAGCAGAAGAGGGTCTCTCTTCCTCAGAGAATGAAAGGAAGGTGGGTCTGGGGTGGATGAAGGTAAACTGAGGCAGAAAGAGGCCATTGTATGAGAAAGGCTCAGTCTCCCAGAATGAATGACAGGGTGGGGGAGATCAAATGAGAGCAGCTGAACGGCTTATCTGCTAAGGAAAGCAAGGAAGAAAAAGACAAGATGCCATGACATGAGAGGCGTTTCCCCGTGAGAACAGACAAGACATTGTCAGGCATGGTGGGGCACACCTGTAGTCCCAGCACCTTGGGAGGCAAAGCAGAAGGATTGCCTGAGCCCAGGGGTTCGAGACCAGCCTGGGTAACAAGGCGAGACCTCAGCTCTATAACAGATCAAAAAATTAGACAGGCATGGTGGCTCATGCCTGTAGTTCCAGTGACCTGGGAGACTGAGGTGGAAGGATCGCCTGAGCCCAGCCCGTTGATGCTGTGGTGGCCGTGAGAGTGCCACTGCACTCCAGCCTGGGTGACACAGTGAGACTCTGACCCAAACAAAAAAAAATCTAAAATCATGTTTTCTTAAAGAGCGATGCCGCTATTAGTTACAATTCTGGGAGCATATCATTAAAAAATAAACATCTATAAACCACAATGCACAAATCTATGACAGTCAACCATCCACACAACTCAAGACACGAGTCACAGCTATTCAAAGCGATGGCATGTGCGCCCCAACCCAAGTTCCATAACCGCCTCAACATGCGTGGTATCTGAAGTGAGATGGTGGCCCTTTCTCTACACAATCCGGGGATGATTCTCGGTCACTCGGCCAATCTTCTAAAAATGAATGGATGCCTGCTGTTTACACTGGCCTTCACGGGATTGTCCTGGAAGTCAGTTGTTTCCCTACTTCCAGCCACTTGTGTCTGTCTGGAGCTCGGCCTATGGGCTTTTTTTAGGGTGTCGGTCTTTTCTTACTTCCTCGAATGAAGCTTATCGCTAACCTTTTCAGTCGGTCATATTCGTGGCAAATGCGTGTGGATCTGGTTGGGGTTTCTGTTGGGTTACTTTGCTCTGGTTGTATAGAAATGTTTAGTTTCTCAGAAAGTCACACCTAGGTTTGGCATTTCTTGAAGGTTTTGCTTGCAAAGGTATTTCCTCCATAACCGAAAGAAACCAAAAATGCATTTTCTCCCGTCCCTCTAATATGTTTGTTTTCAAAATTGAAAACATTCCTCCATGAAAATGCCAATGTCATAAAAGACAAAACAATAATAATAATAAAGCGGAGGAACTATTCTGGATTTTAAAAGACTAACGAGACATGACAACTAAACACATACGTGATTTTGCACCAGAGGCTTAATGGAGAGAAAAGGATGCCGTGAAGGACATTTTTGGGTCAACTGATCAAATCATACTACAGACCATAGATTAGATGGAAGTATGACATTAACATGAAGTTCACTGAAGTTGGTAATTGAACTAACGTTATAGAAGAGAACACCTTTATTTTAAGGAATTAAATATTGATATAGCATATACAACTTATCCTCATAGAGTTCAAGAAAAGCAAGTATAAACACAGAAACTCACAAGTCTATATATAACAGGAAGACCCTTAAAAAGATTTGTTTGTATGTTTTTTGAGTCGGAGTCTCACTCTGTTACCCAGGCTGAAATGCAGTTGCACACTCACAGCCACCACAGCCTTAACCTCCTGGACTCCGGCGATCCTTCCACCTATAGGCACATGCTACCATGGCTGGCTAGTTTTTTTTTATTTTTTATTGCAGAGACAAGGTCTCACCATGTTGTCCAGGCTGGTCTCAAACCCCTAGGCTCAAGCAGTCCTCTCACCTCCGCCTCCCAAACCTGGGATTACAGGCATGAGCCACTGCGCCTGGCCTTAAAAGATGTTAAGAGATGTTCAGATATACGGAGAGCCCTGATCATGCCACTGCACTACAGCCTGGATCACACAATGAGATGGAGTCTCACTATCGCCCAGCCTGGAGTGCAGTGGCACACTCACGGCCACCGCAGCCTTGACCTGCTGGACTCAGGCGATCCTTCTGCCTTGGCCTTTCATGTTGCTGGAACCACAGATGAGCGCCACGATGCCAGGCTAATTTTTTTATTTGTTGTAGGGACCAGGTCTCACCATGTTGCCCAGGCTGGTCTCAAACCCCTGCACTCAAGCAATCCTCTGGCCTCAACCTCCCAAAGTGCCAAGATTACAGGCGTGAGCCACCGTGCCTGGCTTTTTTTTTTTTTTTGAGTTGGAGTCTCTCTCCATCATCGAGGCTGCAGTGTGGTGGCACGCTCATGGCACAAAGCACTTTGTTTTTTGTTTTTGGTATAATCAGATTCAGTTTACCAAAATCTGTCAATGGGCTATAACAAAGCACTTTGGTTGGCCTCAACATTTCTCCTGATTTTAGTATTAATAAAAATGTCTTACTTGTGGATTGATTAAATAGCAACCTGTTTTTTGTTGTTGTTGTTGGTTTTTTTTGAGTCAGAGTCTCACTCTGTCGCCCAGACTGGAGTGCAGTGGCACGCTCATGACCACCCTAGCCTCGACCCCCTGGGCTCCAGTGATCCTTCCACCTCAGTCTTCCAAGTAGTCGGAACTACAAGTGCACGCTACCGTGCCCCGCTAAATTTTTTTATTTATTGTAGAGATGAGGTCTCACCTATTTTTAAAATTTAACTAATACATACCAAAGTATTATCACTTCAACATGTACACAATGTATAGAATTACTAATATTTTTCCATTCTCCTGGACTAAGTCCTCAAAACCGGCATGCACTGGATACTAACCGTATGTTTTGAGTCAAGCTGGCCACATGTCATGCGATCAGTGGCCACATGTGGCTAGAGCCTGCGTGTCTCACAGTGCAGACACAGGCCAAGCCATGACCACTGCTCTGCACGTGAAGGCAGGCAGCCTCTCTCCAGACTCACTGAGTGCAACGATGCTTTATCAGTGAAGGAAGGAGCACACGGATGCCCAAAAAGCTAAATATATTACAAAACAGAGGCAAAGTCAACCCCTAATCACAGTACAGCAAGGCTGGTATGTAATTACAGTTATGTAAGAAGGAGAATTGACGCAGCTCCGGGAAGGTCTCTATTCTCTCTGCAGTGCTCGGCAGTCGAGGCTGGAGGATAATCAGGGTCCCCGGAAGAGAATGCAGGGAAGTCATGGCGGGTGGCCCGGGTCTCCAGCTCAAGGCAGAGCCTCTGGGGCACAAGAAGCAGCCTGATGGCCAAAAGGCAGGGCAGACGACCCGGGAAAAGCCTCGGAGCTGCCGAGGAACACACGTGCCCAGCTCAAGATCCCCCATCAGAGCGGTCAAGAAGCTCAGAGAGGTTAGGCAGGAGAGCGTGATCATGCTGGAGCTCTCCCCCCCAGGGGAGCCCTGTGCAAGGAAAGATACAGGGATCCAGGGCTGAGCAGGTGTGACTGAAGCATCACCGGGAAAAGGCAGAATTCAAGCAGTGCTGGGGGGACTCAGAGGGAGAATGAGGACTGCAAGCAGGTGAGCAGGGAAGCATCACCCATGCTGTCTCCATCACGGGGAAACAGACGCCTGGCAACCCTGAACTCGCATCTAAAAGACTGCACTTGCCAGCAGGGGACAACAACCAGGGGACGCAGGTGGCCTGGGCTGAGGGGGCTGTGGCAGTGGCCGGCTGGCCTGTATCTGTGTCCCTTGGCATCTGCATAGGACACGAGTAAAGGGGAACGGAGGACGTGACCAGGTGGCACCGGCCTGCACCACGTGGTATGGCCAAAGAAAACACGCTGGGCCACGTGACTGGCCTACATGATTTAAATATTTGAAATAGTCCCTGAGAAACAGACTGGCATGCTCCTCCTAGTAAGAAATAAACTTGAATGTAATTGTTAAAGTTAGCTCTGCCAGGCTCGGTAGCTCAGCCTGTAATCCCGCGCCTTTAGGAGGCTGAGGTGAGTGGATTGCCCAAGCCTGCGGGTTCGAGACCCGCCTGGGCAGGTGAAACCTCATCTCTACAATAAATCAAAAAATCAGCCGGGCGTGGTAGGGCGCGCCTGTAATTCTGGCTACTCGGAAGGCTGAGGCGGAAGGATCACCAGAGCCCAGCAGGTCAAGGCTGCGGTGGCCGGGAGCGGCCACTGCACTCCAGTCTGGGCGACAGAGTGAGACTCTAACTCAAAAAAAAAAAAAAAAAAAAAAAAAAAAGTTAGCTCTTCTCTTTCCTTAGAAAGTTCCAGGAGATTCTCTGAATCTATTCTGGTTAAAGGGTGAGAAGGGGGTTGCCGGATTCAAGGTTTAAAAAGTTAAAAAAAAAAAAATAATAAGACCGGGCGCGGTGGCTCACGCCTGTCATCCCAGCACTTTGGGAAGTGGGAGTGAGAGGATTGTCTGAGTCCGGGGGTTCAAGACCAGCCTGAGCAACTTGGCAAGACCTCGTCTCTACAATAAACTTTTAAAAAATCAGCCGGGTGTGGTGGCGTACGCCTGTGGTTCCAGCTACTTGGAAGGCTGAGGTGGAAGGATGGCCTGAGCCCAGTGGGGGCTGTGAGCGTGCCAGCAGGGGCAACGACCAGGGGAAGCAGGTGGCCTGGGCCTAGGGGGCTGTGAGACTCTGACTCCAACAAAAAAGGTTGTTATTTAAATAATCAATCCCCAAGTAAGAAATTTTTATCAATACTAAAATCAGGAGAAATGTTGAGGCCAACCAAAGTGCTTTCTTGTGACCATTTGACAGATTTTTATAAATTGAATTTGATTATACCAAATTCTAAATACCAAATAATTTCAGAGAATGGACTAGCCTGTTCAGAGCCAGCACTAAACAACAGAAATAGGATGTAAATCATCTGTGTGATTTTAAATTTTGTAGTACAAACAATCAATTGTAATAATACGTTGGGTGCGGTGGCTCATGCCTACAATCCAGGCCTTTGGAAGATGGAGGTGAAAGGATTGCCTGAGCCTAGGGTTTCAAGGCCAGTATGGAACAGGGCGAGACCTCCCTGTCTCTACAAAAAAGTAAAATAAAATAAATTTGCCAGGCATGGTAGCACACGCCTGTGGTCCCAGCCACCTGGGAGACTTAGATGAGAGGATCGCCTGAGCCCAGGAGGTCAAGACTACAGTAAGCTGTGACTGTGACTTCCACTCAAAAACAAAAGAAAAGAAATGAAAAGTCAGCCATATGCAATTTTAAATTTTCTAGTAAAAACAATTAAATTTAATGATACATTTCATTACACCAGCATATTCAAAATATCATTTTAACAGGTAGTCAATGTAAAGAATCATCAATGAGATGTTTTGCACTGTTTTTGCATGCAAGCTCTTCAAAAGCTGGTGTGTCGTGGACATGTGATTCGGTTTAGCTCATAAATCACTGCAGCTCGTTGCTTCTGGACAGTACAAACCAGGTCTAGACTGACCGTTTTGTGGGTGGAGACACTGAACCACAGAAAGATTAAGGGCTGGTAAACTTCAGGACCAGGCTAGAATTCTTTCTTTGTGTTTTGTGTTTTATTTTTAGAGACAAGGTCTCACTCTGTCACCCATGCTGGAGTACAACGGCCTGATCATAGCTCACTGCAGTCTCGAAGTCCTGGGCTCAGGTGGTCCTCCTGCCTCAGCCTCCCGAATAGCTGGGACCACAGGCATGAGCCACCATACCCAGCCAGGTTAGAATTCTTATTTCCTAACTGCCAGCTGAGTATTCTTTCCACTGGATCAGAACATCTCACTCCTGCATTTTATGCCTACCAGACACAGAATGGTATCAAGGAACAGCAGACCAAGGAGGTCTGGAATGAAAGCAATTGTCAGGAGACCATTTAAAACCATAACTCCCTGAAAAGAAAGTGTATATGGATGAGGCAAAAGATACCCAACATCTAACCAACACAACTGATGCCATCTCAATCAATAAGCCAGAATGTTTTCTTTTGGCAAGTCAATTACATGTTGACACGTGCACAATTTACAGGTGACTAAATCAACCATGCTCAGAATGGTGATAACTGTGTGTGAAAACAGAACAGTGTTGTTCTGAGAATTGAAATGTGTCTGAGAATTCAGGCTGCCATGATTCCAGTCAGAGTTCCCTAGATGTCAACCTCTGCTTTGTGGGTAACAATTAAAAAGTTTAGCCAGGCATGGTGGTGGGTGGCTGTAGTGGCTGAGATGGAAGGATCACCTGAGCCCGGAAGGTCAAGGCCACAGTGGCTGTGAGCATGCCACTGCACTCCAGCCTGGGTGACAAAGTGAGACACTGACTCAAAAAAAAAAAAAAAAAATTAAAAAGTAGTCTGAGCTGGGTACATTGGATCATGCCTGTAATCCCAGCACTTTAGGAGACCATGGTGAGAGTATTGCTTGGTCCCAGAAGTTCAAGACCAGCCTGGGCAACATAACAAGACCTCATCTCTATTAAAAAACAAAAATAAATAAATTACAAAAAAAAAAGTAAGCTGTACGAATGAGATAAGTCTAAATGTCTGCAACTCGCTAAAAACACGCTGGCCAAAAAAAAAGACAGGAGGAGTTAGATAAAATAAAATTGGCAAATAATCTTTAGAGCTGAGTCACAGGCACAAGACAATTTGTTAAACTATTCTTTCTGCCTTTACGTGTGTTTGAAACTTTCCATAATAAAAACTTTTTTTAAAAAAAACAGGGAAAGAGAGAAAGAAGGAGGAGAAGTCTCAGAAAAAGGTTTTCTAGAGCTCTCACACTAAGACCAGTGAAGAAACTGGCATTCCAGCACTCATTTCAAGAGCACTTGAAAATGTGCAGACATTTCAGTTTTAAGAAAGCAGACTAAAAAAACAGAAGAAACAGGAAGAAAGTAGGGAGGAGGGGAAAGTATTTTTAAAACACCTAGAGCGCCTGTACCCTGAGAAAATCTCTGTCAGCAACTCATTAGACATCCTTCTAGACCTTTTCCTGATCATATATATTAAAATATATGTTTGAAAAAAAATACTGTGTACAGTGGCTCATGCCTGTAATCCCAGCACTCTGGGAGGCCAAAGCAAGAGGATTGCTTGAGCCGAGGTGTTTGAGACCAGCCTGGGCAACATAGCCAGACCTCGACTCTAAAAAATTTTTTTTAATTAGTCAGGTGTGGCAGCATGTGCCTGTAGTCCCAGGTACTAGGGAGGCTGAGGTGGGAGGATCGCCTGAGCCCAGCGGGTCGAGGCTGTGGCGAGCTGAGATCATGCCACTGCACTCTAGTCAAGGTAACAGAGTGACACCCTGACTCAAAAAAAAATTTTTTTAAAGTTTGAAAAGAATCAAACAGATAAATAATTAGAAAACAGCAAGAGAAAATTTAGAAAGCCTGTTTGAGGTGTCATATGTAAAATATCTGGTCTTTGTCCCCCACTCCTAAGACCCTTGGAATTTCCGGAGTAAGAGGCGTAGCTTTTGATGGGCCCCTTCTGGTCACACCTGAGTTGATGCTCATAGACTCAAAGTGGGGCCTCCAGACAGCCCAGGATGAAACTGGCCACCAGAAAGGCCGAGTGATTTGAGGATTGGAACTTTCAGCCCAACTTCCAGGAAAGGGTAAAGTGAGGGTGTGGAGATTAAGCTCTATAAAAAATCCCAGCTGGAGACCTGACAAGATTCCAGGGTGCTGGAAGGGAAGGCACAAAGTTCCTTCCCCCAACCTTTGCATCATCTTTGCATCTGGCCATCCATCTGTGTCCTTCAAAATAAGTCAGCACACCCAAGCAGGGATCCCCTGAGTTCGGTCAGTCATCCCAGCAAGTTATGGAAACCAAGGTACGCGGAGAGGAAGAGGGGACCCCGATTTCTAGCCAGTCGGTCAGAAGCACAGGTCACAACCCAGGCTTGCGATAGGCTTCTGCGGTGGAAATGGTCCTGGGAGACGGAGCCCTCCCCCAGGGACGTGACGCTCTCTTCAGGTGGTCAGTGTCAGAATGGAACTGAACCACGGGACACCCAGCTGCAGTTCAGAAGGTTGGGGAACCACCTGGTGGGTTTTAACATATTATTAATGAAGAGAGCAGGTCACAAAGCAGCTTGATTGGAGGTTTTATAATTCAGGACTAAATTATTGGATCCACCAGCCCGAGATCAAATCCCGGTTCTACCAACCCATAGTTGTGAGTAGGGGCACGTTGCTTCATCTGCCTGACCTCATTTTTTCAACTCTGAAATGGGTGAATATGCAATGGTATCTATCTCATGGGATCCTTGTGAGGTTAGTTAAATAAGATGACACAAGAATCTTAGAACTGTGCTGGGCACATAAATGCATGATTATTAGCTGTTGTTGTTAGTAGCAACACTTTGAATGACAGATAAATACTCTGTCCAGTTTAAATAAGAAAATGGTTTGGTTTTGTTTTGAGTCATAGTCTCACTCTGTCTCCAGGCTGGAGCGCAGTGGAGCGATCACACTCACCACAGCCTCGACACACTGGGCTCAAGGGATCTTCCAACCCCAGCTTCCTGAGTCAATGGAACTACAGGCACACCACTGAGCCCAGCTAATTTTTTTATTTTTTTGTAGAGATGAGATCTTACAATGTTGCCCAGGCTGGTCTTGAACTCCTGGGCTCAAGCGATCCTCCCACCTTGGCCTCCCAAAGTGCTGGGATGACAGGCATGAGCCACCAGGCCCGAGCCTGGAATTTTTCCTTTGTACTCGCCATTTCAAAACTCAGAGTTGACAATATTTCAGACATCAATTAAATCAACACAACGATGCGATGATTCCTATGTCTATTTCTTTTGTGAGATCAGTGCTCTCCATTTCCTTTTTCAGAAGGTTACTCCAGCGCGGTGGCTTTTGGGGACGATCACACTATCTGCTTTTTTTGCCCTGTAAATATTGAAATACTCTCCAACTGAGTACAAAATAAACTCTCAGACGACCTAACACCATGCTGACCCTGGAGATGGATGCTGCACTGTTTGTTAACAGGAAGAAACTCTCAGCCAGGCAGGGTGGCTCACGGCTGTATTTCCCAGCACTCTGGGAGGCAGAGACCAGAGGATTGCTTGAACCCAGGAGTTCAAGACCAGTCTGGGCAACATAGCGAGACCTCGTCTCAAAAATAAAAGAGAGAGAAAGAAAGAAAGGACTTTCAGATATGCCAAACTAAGGAACATAAAGATAAAATAAAGCAGCCCCATAAAGTTCAGGAATCAGAAATAATAATAACGGTAATGATTCTCACTAAACAAAGACCAACTGGTTGAGGTTTCCACCTGGGGTCAAGGACACCTCCCAGGCCCTCCATCAGAATAAATCAGGACGTGATACCCATTGTTCATTCCAACGGGCTCAAAAGTCACATTTCATCATGGTGGGCAATCAGTGTCCCGTTCTCCCAGCTCCCACAGAAAGCGAGACAGGATGAATACGGAGCCAGGGCAAAGAGCACAGGGTCTGTCTCTCCCACGAAGCCCTTCCTGGTGAATGCCTGGGACCCGAGAGACCCTTTGTCGCTGGCCTCAGAGAGGGGTAGCAGCATGCAAATCGGCTTGGCCTGCAGAGTTCAGTAAGCGAAGACTCTCAGGTGGCAAGGAGCGTGTTCCAGGCTCCCTGACGATCAGAGCTCACCTGGGGCGGCTGTGAAGGAGGGCTCACCTAGGGCGAGTCTGGGATGGAGAACCCCCCAGGGGTGTCTACAACAGGGAACTCACCTAGGGCATGGCTACAGCTGCGGCAGGATTCCGTCAGGCTCACAATGATCTGCTGCAGGTCGGCTCTGGGGGGCGTGGGTGAGGGGTTGGGGTTTTTCCAGCCATTACATTTGCAAGACTCCTCGGCCTGAAAAAGGCAGAAAGACAGAGACAAGATGAGGCACCTGCCAAGGGCTGGACGGTTTGATGTGAGAATGACACATGCTGGTCACAGGACAGCTGTCCCCACACCCAGACTGGGTCATTGTTAATAAATGCAAGAGAAAAGGGTGAAAGCGGTGTGATATGGGCACTTGAGTGTTTCCTGCAGGCTGGAGTCTGCATGCCTGGCCCACGGCTGACCACATGCTTCCCGCCACTGCCCGGGGGTGGTCCTGGGGTGGTCCGTGCCAAGGAAGTCCCTCTCAAGAGCTTCCCAAGCAAAGGCCAGACACCCCAGGTCTCACACACACAGCTGAGGTCCCAGCTAGGGCTGAGCCAAGCAGGCTCCAAAGTTCCCCCTGCAGCTCTGCCCCTCAGACCCGAGGGAAGCCCACGGAATGGGCAAAGGGAGGTGAGGGTCACCCCCAGCAGAAGCCACATGTGTGGGCTCCCCTGTGTCTTCCGTGGGCTCCCGGCTTCAGAAATGGGCAGGGCTCACCACATGGGCTTGGCTTCCTCCCCGAGTGCGTGCACTCCCCAGGGTTCTGTACTGGGCCCTCTCATGTCAGCGGCATTTGACACAAATCCTCCCCAGTTCTGTCCACACTTTTTTTTTTGAGTTGGGGGTCTCACTCTGTCGCCCAGGCTGGAGTGCTGTGGCATGACCATGACTCAGGACAATCTTGACCTCCCTGGTTCAGGAGATCCTCCCGCCTCAGCCTCCTGAGTAGCTGGGACTACAGGTGTGCACCACTCCACCCAGTTAATTTTTTAAATTTTTTTGTAGAGATGGGGTCTCACTATGTTGCCCAGGCTGGTCTCAAACTCCCGGGCTCAAGCTGTCCTCCCACCTCGGCCTCCCAAAGAGCTGGGATCCCAGGCATGAGCCACGCACCTGCCCTATCCACACACTCTTCACGCTCCCCTGCCTCTATTGAAAAGAGTCAACCAGGGTTGGCCTTTCTGCAGGGACCTGGGCTGTAAAGGGGAGGGAAGCGTGGGGCGTTTCTGGATCCTGCTTCATTTCCCAGACCAGAGGAGACCCCGCCGCGCTCAGGGTGGGATGGCCGCAGACGGAAGTTCCTCAACCATCCTACCAGGCCACCCCGCTGTGTGGCCGGGGGTCCCAGTGTGGACGGCTAGCATGCTTGCACCCAAGACCCGCCCCTGATCATTTGTTCTTCTGCCCTTGCTCACTTTCCTTCACCACAACATCACTCGCGCCACTTATTAAATAAATTGCTAGAATAACATGTAACCCAGACAAGGGCTTCTTCGAGGGGAGGCCTTCCCGTGGCCACGGGCAGCCCTGAGCACTTGAAATGTGGCGAGTCCAAACCGGAAGGCGTTGTGGAGGCAGAATACATGCCAGACCCACAAGGCTGGTGCAAAGCAAATCAAATCTCAGGCCGCCTGTGGTGGCTCACACCTGCAATCCCAGCATTTTGGGAGGCTGAGGTGGGAGGATGGCTTGAGCCCAGGAGTTTGAGACCAGCCTGGGCAACAGGACAAGACCTCCTCTCTACAACAACAACAAAAATATGTTAAGAATTAGCCAGGCATAGTGGTGCACACCTGTAGTCCCAGCTACTCAGAGGCTGAGGCAAGCGGATCAACTGAGCCCAGCAGGTGATCCATGAATGAGACCCTGGACCAAAGGAAGGAAGAAAGAGAGGAAGGAAGTAAGGAGGGAGGGAGGGAGGGAGGAAAGAAAGGGAGGGAGGGAGAGAAAGAAAGAGAAGAGAAGAGAAAAGAAAATAAATGAAGTCCTTTCTGCAGGGTGGCCCTGTGCATCTGGAACACACAGCCTGTTTCTCCCACTTTGTCACACTGAGAATGAAAAAGGCAGAGCCAGGAGGAGCCCTCACATCACCCATGCCTGCTGCTAAAACCCCCCAGGAGTGGCTTAAGCAACCCTCTCGGGGGCGGGGACCCAGCAGGACCCAACCCGGACCCCACAGCCCTGTTGCCAGCCTGAACCCAGCCTGGAAATTCCCTGCCATGAACTGTCTACCCCTTCAGAGACCACAGGACTCTCAGAGGCCACGTTCTCGAGGGTATTGCCCTGGGAACATACACTCAAGATGGTGAAGGGACTCAGAATACGTCACCCCCAAATATACAATGTGGGTGTAAGGATGACTGAGAAGCGGATCCCAAAGGCTCTCTCCGCCCTCCGTCCGGTTTCCTAAAAGCAGGGCATGCATGTGTAAAGGTATCCCTGCTTCCCTCTCCACCAAAAAAGACAGACGATAACCCTAGACCCTTACCAGCCCGGAGATGGCACCAGAGGAGTCTACACGACAAGCCTCGCTGCACCCAGCCCAACCCACCATTCGCTCCCCCGCGTTGATCTTCCCACTGTCTTGTCACTTCTTTTTTGGTCGTTGTTTTTAGTTGGGGGTCTCACGCTGTTGTCCAGGCTACTGTGCACACTGACTCATTCATTTGACACTGTTTATTGAGGACCTACTACATGCTGGGTACATTTTTACTAGGAAACAAAGATTCTGCTGCCATAGAACTTACGTTGGGGGTATCGGGGGTATTAGGAGCCCAACTGAGTACATTATCAAGTACAGGCTGGGTGCAGTGGCTTATCCCTGTAATCCCTGTGTTTTGGGAGGCCGAGATGGGAGGATCCTTGAGGCCAGGAGTTTGAGACCAGCCTGGGCAACAGTGAGACCCTATCTTTAAACAAGTATAAAATAAAATTAAAAAAAAAAAATAAGGCTAGGCACGGTGGTTCATGCCTGCAATCCATCCCAGCACTTTGAGAAGCCGAGGCGGGAGGACTCTCTGAGCCCAGGGGTTCGAGACCAGCCTGGGCAACAAGGCGAGCCCTCATCTCTAAAAAAAAAAAAATTAATGAATTAAAAAATAAAATTAAAATGTAAAAAAAGGGAAGCCCCACCCATTCATGTTTCTGTCACTGACTGCCGTGAGCAGATCAACCTGCGTCTCTTCTCGTTGGCCTTCCAGTCCAGGATCCATTCCAGGCTCGGCCCACGGCTCTTGATCAGCCAGCTGATGGAGCCCACATGGCATAGCCACCCAGAACATGTCCATCAATTGCCTTGTCGCTGGGTGGAAAGGGCCACCTGCGCGGAGGGCCAGGCCCAGCAGGAGAGCACGAGACTCTCCCCGCAGTGCCACAAAGACGCCAGGCTGTCCGGCCAGGAGCTCTCTCCTTACTCTCCTTAAGGCCAAGACACGCATGTCCAACCCACGACCCACACGCAGCCCAGGCCAGCAAGTCCCGTGGCCCCCCCAAGATCGTGTCACATCATGGGCTTTTTAGTGTGTGTTTTCTTCGTGACCCCGGGCGTAATTCCACTGTTGAAGTTCACGGTCACGCCTTATTTACGACATTGCTTTTGGGCAACACATACATCTGTGAGCAGCTGCTTTCATTGACGAAACCCACAGAGAGCAAGATTCAGACAAACGTTTATGACGAGCACCTTGCAAACTCACTGAGAATCGCCACCACTCCCATGGAGCCAGACACAGATAGATTCGTTTTACAAAAACAAGGTCAGATTTCCCACTAGTTTTACATTGTCCCCATTTTTCTAAACTTTATAATAAAAAAATAGAAGAAGGCTGGGCACGGTGGCTCATGCTTGTAATCTTAGCGGTTTGAGAGGCCGAGGTGAGAGGATCATTTGAGTCCAGGAGTTTGGGACCAGCCTGAGCAACACAGTAAGACCTCATTTTGACCGGGCGTGGTGGCTCAAGCCTGTAATCCCAGCACTTTGGGAGGCCGAGGTAAGGGGATTGCCTGAGCCCATGTGTTCGAGACCAGCTCGGGCAACTTGGAGAGACCTCATCTCTACAATCAATCAAAAAATTAGCCGGTCATGGTGGCACGTGCCTGTAGTTCCAGCTACTTGGAAGGCTGAGGTGGAAGGATCGCCTGAGCCCAGCAGGTCGACGCTGGGGTGGCTTTGAGTGTGCCACTGCACTCCAGTCTGGGCAATGGAGTGAGATTCCAACTAAAAAAAAAAAAAAAAAAAAAAGACCTCATTTCTACTTTTAAAAAAATCAAAAAATAAAACAGTGTATGTAAATGCATTAAATGTAATTTAAGAAGCATTAAAAATATGCACTATACTGTTAAAGAGCAAGAAATAAAATATAAATGTAAATAAACATATATAAAAGTCTTATCATGTATATATATTAACTATATTATGTAATGTCTGTGTACCAAGACAATTCCTCTTCACTCCATGCAGCGCAGGGAAGACAACAGCTTGAACAGCCCCAGTCTAAGCTTCACTTTAGGGTCGGGGCCAGCAGGTAGTGACCAGAGACATCAAAACATCATGTAACTTGGGCGCCCACTCTCGTGACCCAGGTGGCCACCTTCACCTCTTACAGCCTGATGGACTCTGCATCTAGGCACGCTTGTAACCCCAGTCTCAACTCCGCCTTAGGCAGGCCGCCTGTGGGCAGAGAGCAGACCCGGCAGTCACTGCGTGGACCTGACACTGCAAACCAAGCCAGAGCCCAGGTGTGTAGCTCCAGGAGCGGGAGGAGGGAGGGAGAGATCACACCCTTGCCGGACAACATGGTTCACACCAGTAATCCCAGCAACTTTGGGAGGCTGAGGCGGGAGGATCGCTTGAGCCCAGGAGTTCGAGACCAGCCTGGGCAACACAGTAAGACCTCATCTCTATGAAAAAAAAAAAAAGGAAAAGAACCCGCATCTTAACATGTGCCCCCATTCAGAAGTTGGGTGTCACGCCTTTCTTTCCTCCCTGTGGGGCTGTTTATAACCCCCTCTCCCACGAAACTCACACTAGCAAGTCACAGCCTTCGATGCCAGGAGAAGACAATCAGGGTGCAGGCCAGGCGTGGTGGCTCACACCTGTCATTCCAGCATTTTGGGAGGCCCAGGCGAGAGGACTGCCTGAGCCCATGGTTTCGAGACCAGCCCGGGCAACTTGGCGAGACCTCATCTCTACAATCAATCAAAAAAATTAACCGGGCATGGTGGCACATGCCTGTAGTACCAACTACTTGGAAGGCTGAGGCGGAAGGATCACCTGAGCCCAGCAGGTCAAAGTTGCGGTGGCCGGGAATGTGCCACTGCACTCCAGCCTGGGCGACAGAGTGAGACTCTGACTCAAAAAAATTTTTAAAAAGAAGAAGAAGACAATGCAGGTTTTTAGAGATGTGGATCTTGACTTCATGACTGCAACACACCAAACTCAGCCAGCCCAAAAGTGGCCTCCTTGTCGTCACATGACAGAGCACAGCGGCCTGTCCCCAAGGAGCTCAGAAACAAGGGAGTCAGGAGCCCCAGGCAGGGAGGGCCTCACATTCCCCCCACAGCAAGAAAATCTTCCCCATTGACACGAGCCACGCACACCCAAGCTGCCGGGGACAGAGTGACTGGCAGAGTCTACCACACAGTGAATGCTGGCACTCAACAGTGGAGACCCATAAAGGTCTTTTCTTTCAAAACTGGCTAATTTTGCTTCCTCCACTGAGTCTTGGGATTTTACAAAGCAGATTTTTCTTGCTTTTGTCCATAATGACTGAGACTTTCCAAATAAATGGAAAATTCCCTGAAAACCAAGGAGAAAGAGGGAAGGTAAAAACATGACGTGAAATGCCAAGAAGTGCAAAAGTTTTGTGAGCTCAGAGCACCCCAGCTGCTCTGTCAAAGAAGGGACAGCCACATGGGGATCCTAGGTCCTTGTAAAGGGACAATCCAAACAGAGATGTGTTATGAGTTTAAAATACACTCTGAGTTTCAAAGATGTACAAAAGAAGGAAGGAAGGAAGGAAGGAAGGAAGGAAGGAAGGAAGGAAGGAAGGAAGGAAGGAAGGAAGGAAAGAAAGAAAGAAAGAAAGAAAGAAAAGAAAAGAAAAGAAAGAAAGAAGAGATATAAAATTTCTCCTCAAGAAGTCTTGGTCTGGTGTAGGGGCTCACATCTGTAATCCCAGCAGCTTGAGAGGCTGAGGCAGGAAGACTGCTAGAGTTGAAGAGTTCAAGACCAGCCTGGGCAACATAGCAAGATCCCATCTCCACCAAAAAAATAAAAATAAAAAAATTAGCCATGTGTAGGTGGTGCATGCCTGTCGTCCCAACTACTTGGGAGACTAAGGTGGGAGGATTCCCTGAGCCCAGGAGGTTGAGGCTGCAGTGAGCCATGATCATGCCACTGCACTCCAGCCTGGGTGACAGAGTGAGATTCTAACAACAACAACAAAACCTACATTCATCACCATTGTCCTTGACAGCCAGCCAAGCATCTCTGCCAAGTGTTCGGGGTTGCCGCTCCCACGCCCTTCCCCTTGGCCCCCATCTCTCCCTTCCAGATGCTCAGGCCTGGCCCTGCTGTTCCTGGAGAGAGGCAGTCCCCCTCCAAACCCCTTTCCCAGGCCGCTCCTCAGCGAGGCAGGCCTGCTGTGGAAGGGAGACTTCGAGGAAGGCAGAGCCATGCAGCCCTCACAGAGCACCACCACCAAAGACTGCAGCAGCAGTGGCCTGGGCATAGGGGGGCGGGACCCCACACGGCCTCACCTTCCCAGAAGCTGAGTTTCTGGGGGGAAAAAAGAGGCTGCTGCGCTTTCTGCAAGCCCAGGACACAAGCGGTCTTGTCCCAGCAGGACGCGGGGCTGCAGGTCAGGAGAATGCATCAGGCTTTGTCATGGCAGGCAGACGCAGGGATGGATGACAAGGAGGGGGTGGACGGATGGGCCGGTGCTCACAGCCCAGAGGGCAGGTGGACAAGCAAGTGGACACGCACTGCTCACCTAAAGCTAACGAGCAAGATGGGAGTGAGGGCGTTTGAGTGGCGTCCAGAGGAATGGAAGACAGCCAGCCATCTAGGAGGAGTCTGTCATGCTTAAAATACTGGAAATGGCCAGACCTGATGGCTCGTGCCTGTCATCCCAGCACTTTGGGAGGCCGAGGTGGGAGGATTGCTTGAGCCCGGGAGTTTGAGACCAGCCTAGGCAACATAGCAAGACCCCCATCCCTTTAAAAATAAATAAATGAAATAATAATAATAACTCATTTTAAAAGAGTTAAACGTGGACCTATTGAATGGATTAAAGAGCCCAGAAATAAACAAATGGTGCTGGAAAAGCTGGATGTCTACACGCAAAACAACAAAGTTGGACTCTAATACTGTATACAAAAAAAAAAAAAAAAAGAGAAAATCAAAAAGGATCAAACACCTAAATGTAAGACTTAAAACTATAACTCTCCTACAAAAAGAAAATCACAGGGGAAAAGCCTCATGATACTGAATTTGACCATGATGTCTTAGATATGACAGCAAAAACACAGGCAGTGAAAGAAAGATACATTGGAATTAATCAAAATGTAAGGCTTCTGTGCATCCAAGGGTGTGACCAACAGAGTGAAAAGAATGCGAGGAAATAGTTACAAATCATGTATCTGATAAGGGTCAATATGTAAAGAACTCTCATGACTCAAGAGCAACAGAAAGCAACCTAGCTTCAAAATGGGCAAAGGGCTTGAACAGACACTTCTCCAAAGAAGATATGCAAGTGACCGAACACATGACAGGATGCTGAACATCATTGATCACCATGGAGATGCAAACCAATACTATACCGAGCTACTACCTTGCCTGCATCAGGATGGATACCGTGAAAAAAAACAGAAAAGAGTGTTGGAGAGGGCGTAGAGGAACCGGACATCTCTGTTACTACTAGGAATGTCAAAAGATGCAGCTGCTATGGAAAACAGTATGACAGTTTCTCAAAATATTTTATTTTATTTTATTCTTATTTTTCGGTAGAGACAGAGTCTCGCTATGTTGCCTAGGCTGGTCTGGAGCTCCTGAGCTCAAGTGATCCTCCCACCTTGGCCTCCCAAAGTGCTGGGATTGCAGGCATGATCCACTGTATCCGGTCCTTCAACATATTAAAAGTGGAATGACCATATGATCCAGAAATTCCACCTCAGGGCAGATGCCCAAAGAATTGGAAGTGGGAAGTCCAAGAGATATTTGTACACCAGTGTTCCAGCAGTATTATTTAGCACAATAGCCAAAAAGTGGGAGCAACCCAAGAATCCCTCGACTGATGGATAAATACATAAAATGTGGTAGAGCCACACAATGAAATATTATCATACCTTAAAAAGAAAGACAGACTGAATGTGGTAGCTCCCATCTGTAATCCCAGCACTCTGGGAGGCTGAGACAGGAGGATGACTTGAAGCCAGGAGTTCCAGACCAGGCTGGGAAACATAGTGAGACCCTGTCTCTACAATGATTTTTTTTTTAATTATCCAGGCATGGTGGCATGTGTCTGTAGTCCCAGCCACTTGAGGCAGGAGGATCACTTGAGCCCAGGAGCTCAAGGCTATAGTGTGTTGTGATCACGCCCACTGCACTCCAGGCTGGGGAACAGAGTGAGAGACCCCAACTCAAAAAAAAGAAATAAAGGCAACTCTGACCCACAACACAACTCAGATGAAACCTTGAGCAAGTTGCTGGGGTGGTGGCTCATGCCTGTCATCCCAGCACTTTGGGAGGCGTAGGTGAGAGGATTGCCTGAGCCCACGGGTTCGAGACAGCCTGGGCAATTTGACGAGACCTCCTCTCTACAATAAATAAAATTAGCTGGGCATGGTGCCACATGTCTCTGGTTCCAGCTACTTGGAAGGCTGAGGCGGAAGAATCCCCTGAGCCCAGCAGGTCGAGGCTGCAGTGACCGTGAGCATGCCACCACACTCCAGCCTGGGCGACAGAGTGAGACTCTGACTCAAAAAAAGAAACTTGAGGAGGTTCTTCTAAGTAAAATAAACCAGTCATAAAAGGACAAACACCGCATAGCTCCGTTTATTCACAGTGCCTGGAGCAGTCACATTCATAGAGATTGGAAGTAGAATTGGTGGCCGCTTGGTCTTGGAGGAGGGGACAAGCGGGTTATCACTTGAGGAAGACAGAGTGTCAGCTTTGCAAGGTAGCAAAAGCCCCATGCGTGGATGGCGGTGGTGGCTGCACAACCTGGTGGGCTTCTTAACACTACTCAACTATGCCTGTACGAGCAGCAGGCATGGTCCCTTTCATGGTGTGCGGATTTTACCATCACATGTTACAGCAGCAACATGACACATCACTTGGCCACAGGACCCAGCCAATCCACCCTCAGGATCTGCCCAAGAAACGAAAACCTACATGCACACAAAGACTTGCGTGCAGACGGCTCAGCATCGGTGTTCCCGAGAGCCAGAAGTGAAGGAACCACAAGGCCCATCTCCTGGCTAATGCAGAGACGAGATGTGCTCCAGCCATATGAGGGAATATATGCTTTTCAACAAAAAAGGATGACGCGTGACACACGTTACAACACGGGTGAACGACAAACACATCACACTCAGTGCGAAGAGCCCGTCATCAAGGACCACATACGGTGCTGTTTCCTTTCTACAAACATCCAGAAAAGGCAAAATGTGTAGAGACAGAGGGAGACGAGCGGCCGTGGGGGAACAGGGTTAACTGCAAACAGATTCAAGGATCCTTGGAGACCTTTCTAAAAGTCTGTTGTGGCCAGGCGTGGTGGCTCATGCCTGTGATCCCAGCACTTTGGGAGGCCGAAGCAGGAGGATTGTTGAGCCCAGGAGTTTGAGACCAGCTTGGGGAACGTAGTGAGACCCTGTCTATACAAAAAAAAAGAAAAAAAATTAGTCAGGCACAGGGGCGCACGCCTGTAGTCTCAGGTTTTCAGGAGGCTGAGGCAGGAGGATCCCTTGAGCCCAGGAGGTCAAGGTGCAGTGAGCCAGGATTGCATCACTGCTTTCCAGCCTAGGCAGCAGAGTGAGACCCTGTCATACACAATAAATAAATAGCTATTGTGGTGATGATCATACAACTTGGACAATTTTCTAAAAATCATTGGGTTGTATACCTAAACTGGGAACATTTTATGAGACCTAGACTATGGATCGATAAAGTTGTTTTTTTAAAAAAAAGGCAAGAACTGCCCGGCGTGGTGGCTCACACCTGTCATCCCAGCACTTTGGGAGGCTAAGGCAAGAGGATGGCCTGAGCCCAGGGGTTCGAGACCCACCTGGGCAACTTGGCGAGACCTCATCTCTACAATAAATCAAAAAATTATCCAGGCATGGTGGCGTGAGCCTGTGGTTCCAACTACTTGGACGACTGAAGCGGAAGGATCGCCTGAGCCCAGCAGGTCGAGGCTGCGGTGGGCATGAGTGTGCCAGTGCACTCCAGCCTGGGTGACTCAAGATGAATTAATTCAAGAAGCCAAACGCACTCCCATCTTGAGGTGGCCACCCCTCTGCTGTCAGAAACAGCAAATGACCAGACAGGAAGGCCGTAGTAGCCTGCCTTGTTTTTGAAACGAGTGGAGAGTCTGAAACCCTTGAAACCTGCCAACAACAAAGCCCCGTGTTGCTGGTGTTCGCTCTGGGCTCCCTGGTAAATGCCGCTGACTTGCTGACATCTAACTCTCTGGTCTTTCCATAAGTTCACGGGAGCCGAATTGGAACCTGCAGTGAATTTCTGGGTTGCTACTCTGGTTGCCTTTGAATTGCAACATGAAAGGTAAGACACAACTCAGGAGGGCAGGGAGGGAGACGAGGGATTTCTGGAAACTAGGAGTGAGACCAGGCACGCGGGAGGCTCCTGGCGAGAGGGTCCACATTTTCATCTGTTGCCATCGTGAACGGTCCGAATTCTCCT
Organism: Carlito syrichta; assembly: GCF_000164805.1. Lineage (NCBI taxonomy): Eukaryota > Metazoa > Chordata > Mammalia > Primates > Tarsiidae > Carlito > Carlito syrichta. The sequence goes on from NW_007247196.1 coordinate 182,785, forward strand.
CTTAACCACGTACATGCATTACTTTGAAAAAGATATTTTTATCCCATTTTAGAACAAGACGGGAGGCAGTGGCTCACACATGTAATCCCTGCACTTTGGGAGGTTGAGGTGGAAGGATCTCTTAAGGCCAGGATTTTGAGACCAGTCTGGTCAACAGAGCGAGACCCCGTCTCAAAAAAATTTTTAAAATAGTCGTATATCGTGGCTCACACCTGTCATTCCAGCACTTTGGGAGATAGAGGTGAGAGGACTGCCTGAGCTCAGGGGTTCCAGACCAGCCCGGACAACTTGGCAAGTCCTCGACTCTACAATAAATCAAAAAATTAGGGGGGAGGGGGATGGGATTAACAGTAGCAAATATCTGTCTGGTGATGGGAAAACACCTCTTATCAACAAGGTGCCTGAATGAAACGTACTTGCACACCTAACACTTAACTGTACCCCACAAAACCATAATAAAAAAATACCGATTAATTAAAAAAAAATTAGCCAAGGGTGGTGGCACACGTCTAAACAACACCTGCTGTTAGCAGACATGTCTCGTGTAACATCTTTGAGAAGGAACGCTTGGCTCCCAGCTACTTGGGAGGCTGAAGCAGAAGGATTGCTGAACGCAGGAGGTCGAGGCTGTGGTGAGCACCGATCGTGCCACTGCACTCCAGACTGGGTGGCAGAGTGAGACCCTGACTCACTAATAATCACCTCCCAAAGAGCTGGAAGGTTCCAGCATCCGCCAGATAGCCTTGGGGGAGGCCAGACCCTCCGCCACATCTGAGTCACCTCCCCAGGACCAAACCCAGTCACGCGTCACCGGGGCAGGGCCTGTGTGACGCCAAGGCCTGGACACCAGTGCCCGGGATGCTCAATCCGGGACGGCGTCCCTGAGTGTGGTTCGCTCTCACACAGGCTCAGATGCCATCTGGGTGGACACCAAGCAACCGGGCCAACAGAGCTGTCACACCACCCAGCTAGGAGCGGTCCCGATCTCCTGCTGACAGACCTCTGCAGTTGCAGCCCCAAGTCAGCCAAGATGAGAGCATCAAGTGTCTCGGGTGTCACTCACCCTCTCATCCTGGCCTGGGCTGATGACTCTCAAATCACAAAACCAGCCCAACCTGCCCGGCCGAACTCCGGCCCACATCCCCAGCGGCCTGTGCCCAGCCCAAGTGTCCAACACGCCCTCCCAGCCACCCCACCCTTCACGGCTCAACATTCCCTGAGGTC
>NW_007247196.1:184040-194744 GCF_000164805.1 Carlito syrichta
ACCCCCACTCTCCGCCTGACAACCAGCCAAGGCACTCTGCTCTCAAACACCACTTAGGCTGGGCCTGTCATCCCAGCACTCCAGAGGCCAAGGCGAGATGACTGCTTGAGCCCAGGACTTTGAGGCCAGCCTGGGCAACATAGTGGGACTCTATCTCTACAAGAATTCAAAATAGCCGGGTCGGTGGCTCAGCCTGTCATCCCAGCGCTTTGGGAGGCCGAAGTGAGTGGATTGCCTGAGCCCGCGGGTTCGAGACCCGCCTGCAACTTGGCGAGACCCCTCTCTATAATAAATCAAAACCTAGCCAGGCATGGTAGTGCGCACCTGTAGTTCTGGCTACCTGGAAGGCTGAGGCGGAAGGATCGATGGAGCCCAGCAGGTCGAGGCTGCGGTGGCTGGGAGCGGCCACTGCACTCCAGTCTGGGTGACAGAGGGAGACTCCAATTCAAAAAAAAAAAAAAAAAAAAAGAATTAAAAATATTTGTTAAAAAGAAAAAGAGAGGAAAAGGAGAAAACACAGGCCTGGCGCAGGGGCCCGCGCCTGTAATCCTAACATCCTGGGAGACTGAGGCAGGAGGATCACTTAACCCCAGAAGTTTGAAACCAGCCTGGGCAACAAAACAAGACCTCATCTCTTCAAAAAATGAACCAGGTATGGTGGCGTGCACCTGTCGTCCCAGCTACTCGAGAGGCCAAGGTGGAAGGATCACTGAGCCCAGGAGGTAGAGGCTGCCACGAGCCGTGATTGGGCCACTACACTCCAGCCTGCACAACAGAGCAAAACCCCAACTCAAAAAATAAAAATAAAAAGTAAAATAAAAGGCCACTCAAACAGTAACAATGGGCATTTGCGTCTGCTGCTTTCCAGGGGGACCACAGTCCCGTTCACCTCAGTCGCTGCCCAGCCACCCGCAGGACAAGTCACTCGTTGCTGGGGAGGGTGTGGCTTGCTAGAGCTCACCCGGCTGGACAAGGACAAGGAACCAGGACCGAACCCTAGGACCCCTCCGGCCCAGAAGCATCTCGCGCCTCCTCCTTCCTGGCGCAAAGACACGACTCCCGCTCCCACGTGGACTTGGGCTGGCCTATTCTCACAGCTCAGGACCCTCCACCACCAGCAGCCTCCAGCCCAGCCAAGTGGGGGAGTCTCTTTGCTAAGATCGGTCATTATTACTTAGCTGTGCTTTGAACTGTCCTAGTAACCAGCGTTTACAGAGCATTTAGAATGTCCCAGATTCCACACCAGACTGCCAAATGGATGGTCTCATTCCACCATCAAAGTAACACCTGCCTGTCAGCAGACACACCTCACTTAACACCTTCAGAAGGAACCCTGGGCTCTCCCACTCATCCCAAAGCCCTTTCCCTGCTGTCCTCCTCATCTTGGTACGTGGAACCACCATCTTTCAGGGGTTCAGGACAATAGCCCAGACCAAAGCCTTCCTCTCCACCACAAATCGAGCCCTGTTGCTCTGCTGCCCTGGTAACGTCACCAGACTGCTTCTCACCCCGCCACTCTGCCGTCCTGGCCCAAGACACCATCCACTCCTCCTTAGACCACAATATCCCCCGACGGGCCCCCCAGTTCTGCTGTTTACTCTCGTACCCTTTCTTTCCCTCAGAGCAGTCAGAGGGCTCACTCTCAAATGCAGAACTGGCCAGGTTGAGTGGCTCATGCTTCTAATCCCAGCACTTTGGGAGGACAAGGAGAGAGGAATGCTTGAGCCCAGGGGTTTGAGACCAGCCTGGACAGCATAGCAAGATCTCATCTCTACAAAAAAAAAAAAATTAGTCAAGTATGGTGGCACACACCTGTAGTCTCAGCTACTTGGGAGGCTGAGGCGGGAGGACTGCCTGAGCCCAGGAGTTTGAGGCTGCAGTGAGCTGTAATTGTGCCATGTCATTCCAACCTGAGTGACAGAGTGAGATCCCAACTCAAAAAAATTTTTTGAGTTGGAGTCTCACTGCCACCCAGACTGGAGTGCAGTGGCACACTGCTGGCCACCACAGCCTCGACCTGCTGGACTCTGGCGATCCTTCTGCCTCAGCCTTCCAAGTAGCTGGAACTACAGGCGTGTGCTGCCAAGCCCGGCTGATTTTTTGATTTATTGTAGAGATGAGGTCTCGCTGCCCAGGTGGGTCTCGAACCCGCAGGCTCTGGCAATCCACTCACCTCAGCCTCCCAAAGGCGCGGGATTACAGGCTGAGTGACCGAGCCTGGCTAAAAAATTTTTTTTTAAAGTTAATTTGAATCCACTGGAAACAGCCCAGATCCCCATAACAGGTATATGGGCAAACTCTGGTCCATCCATACAGTAGAAACTCCTCAGCAATAAAACAAGATGAGCTATCAATGCACACCACAACCTGGATGGGTCTCAAAGATGTCATACTGAGCCAAAAAAGAGTATTTCCCCTGTGGTGCCATGGATACAAAAGTCTAGGACCACATCACCAACCTCCAGGGACTCAAATCAGACCAGTGGCTGCTTCTGGGAGAGATTTGTTGTTTGTTTGTTTTAATAATCATTATTTCATTTCAATTATTAATTATTATTATTATTTTTAGAGACAAGGTCTTGCTATGTTGCCAAGGATGGTCTCAAACTCCTGGGCTCAAGCAATCCTCCTGCTTTGGCCTCCCAAAGTGCCTGGTCAAAAGAGAAATCTGAATGTCAAAGAGCAGGAGGGAATTTTCTTTCTTTCTTTTTTTTTTTTTTTTTTTCTTTTTTGAGTTGGAGTCCCACTGTTGCCCAGGTTGGAGTGCAATGGCATGGTCACAGCCACCGCAGCCTCGACCTGCTGGGCTCAGGCAATCCTTCCGCCTCAGCCTTCCAAGTCGCTGGAACTACAGGCACAGGCCACCATGCCCAGCTAATTTTTGTGATTTATTGTAGAGGTCTCGCCAAGTTGCCCAGGCTGGTCTCGAACCCCCGGGCTCAGGCAAGCCTCTCGTCTCGGCCTCCCAAAGTGCTGCTGGGCTTACAGGCGTGCCCACTGCAGTTGTGCTTCTCGGCTTGGTCCATTCGACTCTGTTCCCTACCCAACCTGGGCCTCTCCCTGGCTCATCCATCTGTCCCCAGGTCAGGATGGTTTCTGTGCATTGGCCTCATGCTTGATTATTCGCTTTCTTTTTTCTCTCTCTCTTTCTTTTTTTTTTTTTTTGAGTCGGGGTCTCACTCTGTCACCCAATGGCAGGCTCACGGCTCATCACAGCCTCAAAATACTGGGCTCAGGCAATCCTCCCACCTCAGCCTCCCAAGTACCTGCAGTCATGCACCACTATGCCTGGCTAATTTTGTATTTATTGTAGAGATGATGTCTGCCTATGTTGCCCAGGCGGGTCTCGAACTTCTGGTCTCAAGTAATCCTCCTGCCTCAGCCTCCCTATGTGCTGGGATGACAGGTGTGAGCCGCCATGCCTGACCCACATTCATTTTTCCTTCCCTCTACATCTGACCCCTGGGGAGACAAGAGGGCTCCCTGCACCTTTGGTTTCCTTTTGCCTGGAGCTGGGCACAGGCCTCGAGCCGACACCCCCAGCCCTGTTCCCTGGAATGGGGTGAGTCTGGTAGTCCCGGGAGCGTGTGCAGGCCCTGGTTACATGACTCGCTCCGTGACTTCAAAGGCGCTGACCTTGGCCTCTCTGGCATTCTGCCACTGAGTTTCAACACCAGCTGGTTAGAGTTGAGGCCTGCTGGCGCTGCCACCGCCCGTCACCACAGTATCATGTAGGTCTCGTCCCGTTCTTCCAGGATCTTCTGAGTGCAGAAGGCCACACAGGCCAAGCGCAGGCAGCGATGGCATGGGGTCCTGTGGAGGCGTCCTGCCCAGAGGTCACTGACCAGATTGCTGTAAGCTTCCTCCTGAGATTAGGGGGTGCCTCGTTCCCAGTGGGTCACTGCAGACATGATTACAGTGTTTTCCAAAATAAATGCATTCATCTCCTGATTTAAAAAGTAGGAAGTCCAAACAGAAGAACACATTTTAAAAGTTTATTGAAGGCCAGGCACAGTGGCTCATGGCTGTAATCCCAGCACTTTGGAAGGCAGAGTTGGGAGAATCACTTGAGCCTAGGAGTTCGAGATTGGCCAGGGCAACATAGTGAGACCATGATTCTACAAATAAAAAATAAAAAATTCACCAGACATGGTGGCACACACCTGTAGTCCCAGCTACTCGGGAGGCTGAGATGGGAGGATTGCCTAAGCCCAGGAGATTGAGGTTATGGTGAACCGTGACAAGAGTGAGACCCAACTAAAAAAATTAAAAATAAAAAGGTCTATATGGTAGACTAAAGTGAACAACAAAGCAACAAAAAACATAAGTCGCAGTTAGAAAACATGCCTTTACATGTGATTGGTTTTTTTTCCTAGTTGACAATTATACAGACTTTTAGAGTACATGGTAAGAACTTTTTCTCACTGAATATGTTTTAACTTCCTGCTTTCACAATACTCGTGATACCATTGTGAGAATTTCATTCCAGTTTGCAGAAGAGGAAACAGTGGTTGGAGAAAGTCACGTCATTCGCCTAGAGAAGAATTAAAATACAGGTCTGACTTCTCATAGCTCAATGCAGCCTCAAATTCCTGGGCTCAAGTGATCCTCCCACTTCAGTCTCCTGAGTCCCTATGACTACAGACACGTATCATCAAGTGCAGCTAATTTTTTTTTTTTGAATGATTTTTTTGAGATGGGGTCTTACTATGTTGCCCAGGCTGGGGGCAAACTCTTGGTCTCAAGAGGTCCTCCTGCCCTGCCCTCTCAAAGCACTGGAATTTCAGGTGTGAGCCATGACTGGCCGGGTTCCCCATCCTTAAAACATGACTTCCTTTCCTCCAATCTCTCAAAGCCTGTGAATATAAATCACCTATTTATTCCACAAATACTGATCGAGTGCCCACTATGTGCAAGGTACAAAGTGAACCGAAGTCCAGGCTTTCCGGAGCTTCTGTTATTGTAAGGGAAACAGACTAGAAATTAGTTTAAAAATATACAATGTCCAAGTATTCATAATGCAGGAAAGGCAAACAAAACAAGGTCAAATGCCAGAGTGAGAAGTTGGCATTTAAGAACAGATGGATAAGCAGACCTTGAACTATTATCAAAATACTATAAGAGAGGGATTGAAGCCAGGCTCAGTGGCTCAGCCTGCCATCCCACGCCTTTGGGAGGCTGAGGTGAGTGGAGTGCCTGAGCCCGCGGGGTCGAGACCCGCCTGGGCAGCGAGACCTCATCTCTACAATAAATCAAAAAAAAAAACAAAAAGAAAAATCAACCGGGCGTGGTAGCGCGTGCCTGTATTTCCAGCTACTTGGAAGGCTGAGGCGGAAGGATAGCCAGAGCCCAGCAGGTCGAGGCTGCGGTGGCCGGGAGCAGCCAGTGCACTCCAGTCAGGGTGACAGAGTAAGACTCCAACTCAAAAAAAAAAGAAAAAAGAAAGGGATTGACAGTAGTGGGAAGCTGCCGGCGGGGGGGGGGCACACCTCATCAGAAGTCATAATGACGATCTGTATACCTGACCCTGAAAATAAAATAATAATAATAATAATAATAATAATAATAATAATAAAAGAACAGATGAGGGCCAGGCTCAGCGGCTCTGCCTGTAATCCCAGCATTTAGGGAGGCTGAGGCAGGAGGATCACTTGAACCCAGGAGTTCAAGACCAGTTGGAACAATATAGTGAGGCTCTCACCTCTACTAAAAAAAAAAAAATCAGTCGATTGGGTGTGATGGCACATACCTGTGGTCTCAGCTACTCAGGAGATGGGAGCATTGCCTGATCCCAGGTGGGTGAGGCTGCAGTGAGCCGGGACCATGCCACTGCACTCCAGCCTAGGCAAGAGAGTAAGACTCTGACTCAAAACATAGGCCAGATGTGGTAGCTCTAGCCTGTAATCCCAACACTTTGGGAAGCTGAGGAGAGAGGATTGCCTGAGCCAAGGGGTTTGAGACCAGGTTGGGCAACTTGGTGAGGGCTCGTCTCTACAATAAATTTTAAAAGTTAGCTGGGTGTGGTGGTGCACACCTGTGGTTCCAGCTACTTGGAAGGCCAAGGTGGAAGGATCACTTAAGCCTCGCAGGTTGAGGCCGCGGTAGTCGTGAGCTTGCCACTGCACTCCAGCCTGGGCGCCAGAGTAAGACCCTGACTCAAAAAATTAAAAAAGAACAGACAGGAATGAGGCTTTGAGAACAAGACACAGACATCCCCAGAAAAGAAAACGGTGCCACAAAGGGAGTACCCACGTGCACGGTTAGAAGTCAGAGACGAGAGGACTCAAACTTGTCAAGGATTCGATTCCATGTCAACTGTCCACGCCCAACGGTCGTAAGAACTTGACCAGGAGTCCCTGAGCAGAGTCTCCTACGGCAGCCCATGGGATTAAACATTAAATGGATGAACAAAGTGTCCAAGGAATCAGCAAACGGCTACTAAGTAAATAAATGTCCACAGCTCCAACACCCTCAGGGTCACACGCTCTCTTATATTCCAAGACGACGATCCCGTTCTGTTAAATTTGTCAGTTACAGAAGAGACTCAGCTATAAGCAGATGGTCCCTGCAACCCCGTAAATGACACACTCATCCTCTACGATCAACACTTGTTTCCAGGGCTCAGCCATTACGGGGTGTCTACGCCAAGTTGTCCAGAAAGCTCCCCACCGCCAGCCCTGGGGACTGGGTGGCCTTCCACGGCCTTGTAGGCCGTCCCAGGGAACAGGAGGCCGGACACTGCCCTTCCCCATCATGGAGGTGGCCTTGCCACCAGCTGTGCGTCTGGGTCGGCCAGCCCTCCAGGGCTCCGGCCACCACTCCCAGCGTGTGTGGCCTGCATGGATGTGGATGACAGTGAGTGACACTCCGAGTCCCTTCCAGAACCAGGGATGGGGCCAGCAGGACTTCCCACAGGCAGCCACCAGCAGGACTCACCAGTACGGATGCCGGGAAGAAGGAACAGTGGGGCTGGACACTCCACCAACTGAGACATCATCACCCCACCCCCCACCGCCCACCCCATCATTCCGCCCGACCTCCGTGTCCGGCCTCCTTGCCTCCACTCGGCCGAGTCCGCCCCTTCCATTCTCGTCCCCATCCCCACCCAGGTCCTTCCCAGCACCCCTGAACATCAAGTCCCCAGCCCTCCTCCATTCACAAGCCTCGTCCCGATTCATGCGGGGAGGTTGTCCACAGCCAGGGACTCCCATCCTGAAAAGGGCTTGAAGTGTTTTTAAATTTAAAGTGTTTTTAAGTTTAAAAACAAGTCACCACTCCTGGCTACTTTTTTTATTTTTTGTAGCGATGGAGTCTTGCTACATTGTCCAGGCTGGTCTTGAGCTCCTGGCTTCAAGAGACCCTCCCACCTAAAGCCTCCCAGTGTGCTGGGATTGCAGGCATGAGCCGCCACGCCCGGCCTTTGACTTTCCTTTGGGCCGTGCTGGGTTACCGCTTTGCACGTAGTCCTAGATGGAACTAGCTGGGGTGTCTGAACGTTCAAGCCAAGTCCTCAACCTTTGACTCAGTCAGATCTGCCGCAGCCTGAACCAGCCTCTCATCTTTGTCAACAGGGAATTCTGTCAGGCAGCGCAGGGACCAGCCTCTGTGGTCGCCTTTCAGACAGCCGGGAGCCTGCATGTCTGTCCTGGCCAGGAGGGAGGCCTGTTCTGGTGACTTTGCGGCCTGCACAGCCCCGTGGGCTGGAAAAGTCTCCCTGGGAGGACGATGCCTGTGGAACGCCAGCCACCCAAGGACGGGATCCCCTCCAGGAACCGTCAGGAAGGAAGGGAGCCCACGAACCACCGTCTATGCAGGCCAGCGCCTTCTCAGGAGCCACTGGGGTTGGAAGAAACCACTTGACCTCCTGGGTCTCAGTTCCCTGTGAGTAAAACGACCTTCCTCACCTTTCTCTTACCCCGGTGAAAGCATCAAATGACGTGAGACATAAGACTCCACAGGCAAGACAGGATGTGTGGCGTGTCCATGCTTCAAGAGCCTGCCATAAGCTAAACTATGTCATCCTTTTCATTTCTTAATTTTAAAAAAAATATAATAGAGGCCGGGCATGGTGGCTCATGGTGGTCATCCAGCACTTTAGGAGGCCGAGGTGAGATGATTGCTTGAGCCCAAGGGTTCGAGACCCACCTGGGCAACTTGGCAAGACCTCTTCTCTACAATAAATCAAAAAATTAGCCAGGCATGGTGGCGCATGCCTGTAGTTCCAACTACTTGGAAGGCTGAGGCAGGTCTAGGCAGGTCTAGGCTATAGTGGCTGCGAGCATGCCACTGCACTCCAGCCTGGGCAACAGAGTGAGACTCCAAATGTGTGTGTGTGTGTGTGTGTGTGTGTGTGTGTGTGTGTGTGTGTGTGTGTGTGTAATAGCGGCCGGGCATGATGGCTCATGGCTGTAATTCCAGCAATTTGGGAGGCTGACATGGGAGGATCTCTTGAGGCCAGGAGTTCAAGATTGGCCTGGGTTGCATAGCGAGACCCTAGCTCTTTTTTATTCATTTATTTTTATTTGGAGGGAGTACAGATGAGGGTTTCAATATGTGACCCAGGCTAATCACAAATTCCTGACCTCAAGAAATCCCCCTATTTCAACCTTCAAAGTGCTAAGATTACAGGGGTGAGCCACCATGCCTGGCCCCATCTTCACGAGTCAGTGAGATGGCACTGGGACTCCACATCACCAAGGAAGCAACTAAAATCAGCCAGGTAAGGGCTGCCTGAGGGTGCCCAGCAGAGGGAGTATGGGGAAGACAGCTCTGGGTCTCCCTGTGTGCCAGCAGCCAGTGTGCCTGTATTCAAGTCTGTTTTGTTCTAAATTTTAATCTTTTTTTAAGGGACAGGGTCTCTGTCACCCAGACTGGAGTAGAGTAGCGGCAGCCTCGACTGCAGCCTTGACTTCCTGGACACAAGCCATCCTTCCTTCTCAGTCTCCCAAGTAGCTGGGACTATAGGCACGAGACACTTCTCTTCGCTAATTTTTAATATTTTATAGAGGGTCGGGGGTGGGGGGAGTCTCGCTATGTTGTCCTGGTTGGTCTCGAACTCTTGGGCTCAAGCAGTCTTCCTGACTCAGCCCCCGCAAGGTGCTGGGATTACAGGCGTGAGCCACCGCACCCGTCTTGATTTCAGGATTGAATTGCGATGACCCCAGCAGAAAGGCAACATGCAACAGGAGTAAGAAACTGTTGTCTCTTCCTCAGCAGCTACTTTTCTCTCCAGGAGAGACTAGCTGCAGCAGAAGCCACTGAGTCTTGGAAATCCTTATTCTATCAGCACTGCCTGGAGTATACAGATTTTCCATCTGAGGCACAGATGCGCCCATGGCTCCAAGACATCTCCCAGGGAGGTGTGCGTTTCACCTTCACACTCCCTGGGACAGTCAGACCCTGCGGATTTACCTGCCAAGCACAGAATTACACCTGGCCAGTGTGGACAGGCAAGCGGGTTGACATCTGCTGGGTGGGTTTAAAAACAAAGCAACTCCTTGGACAGTGCAAGCCCACAAATCACGCACACGCTTCCAACAACAAAACCGTCCTGGCAGATTGGGTTCTGCTTGGCCCTTAAACGGCTTTCTCAGTTACATAAAACTCCAAATCACCATCTGAACAGGCTTGAATTTCCATCTTCCCTGAAAATGTTTCAGGACGCAGAATTAAATTTGGACTTCTTTCACTTGGGTTTTCTGCACTGTGCTTGTCGAATGAAACACTGTTTCCTGTGTGTGCCTGGTCTGTCCGAGCCTTTCAGGGACATCACCACACATGATATAATTGCATGTAACAGACTGGGGTAGCCAGAGGCCGGTTTTTCAGTTGTATTCAGCTCCCTACATTTTGTATTTTGCTGTAACAATACTGCCCACTTGAAGAGCCTTCAAAGAGATACTTTTAATTTGGTCTCCCTATGTAAACTAGCAATCAAGTTGATACAAAGTATCACCTTAAAGGCCCTCTTGGCAGGAGGAAACATTTTTGCAGATGGAAGAATTATACTAGATGGTGGTGATGGGATGAACAACTGTATACATTTACTCCAAAGCGTCTGACTACATACTTACTGTGGGGGAGTATTGCCATCTATAAATTACATTGCAATAAAGCTGTTTAAAAAATAAGCCCATGAGAGGATTCCTTGAGTCCAGGAGTGTGACAACAGCCTGGTCAACATAGCAAGACCTCGACAACAGCCTGGTCAACATAGCAAGACCAAAAGGTTTTTTGTTTTTTTAATTAGCTGGGTGACACACCAGACACAGTGGCTCAAGCCTGTAATCCCAGCACTTTGGGAGGCCAAGGTGAGTGGATTGCCTGAGCCCACGGGTTCAAGACCAACCTGAGCAACATGGTGAAACTTCGTTTCCATAGTAAATAAAAAAAATTACGGGGAGACACCTCTTATCAACAAGGGTGCCTGAATGACGCATATTTGTATACCTAACCCTTAACTGTACCCCACAATATCATAAAAAATATTGATTTAAATAAATAAATAAAATAAAAATAAATAAAAATTAAAAAATAAAAAATTAGCCGGTCGTGGTAGCACGTGCATATAGTTTTGACTGCTTGCAAGGCTGAAGTGGAAGGATCGCCTGAGTCCAGCAGGTCGACGCTGGGGTGGCCGTGAGTGTGCCACTACACTCCAGCCTGGGCGATGGAGTGAGACTCCGACTCAAAAAAAAAAAAATT
>NW_007247196.1:194764-199365 GCF_000164805.1 Carlito syrichta
TTGTGCCACTGCACTCCAGCCTGCGTGACAGAGTGAGACCCTGACTCAAAAAAAAAAAAAGAAGAAGAAGACTAATGAGACAGGTGCGGTGATGCACATCTGTAATCCCAGCACCTCAAGAGGGCCCAGGCAGGATTTCTTGAGCCCAGGAGTTCGAGACCAGCCCGGGCAAAAATGCGAGACCTCATCTCTCCAACAATAAAAAAGATGAATGTCACAATCAGGTGCTGTAACTTGTCCCTCTCGCGGTGGCACTCAGCTCAGAACCCCACAGCGGGTTCTCCGTGAGGGTCTTGTGGCCCCCGGCTCTGACACACGAGGGAAGTGTCAACAGGTCGAATCAGCCAGCACCAACCCAGCATCTCTGAGCTCTGGGAGCTCGGGCGACATTTTTCTCTTTTAACTTAGAGGCTGAATTTACAGTCGCCACTGTGTAGATGCCATCCGTCACCGAGGCTCAGAGAGACTCTAAGTGACTTGTGCCATGACCACACAGGCGGCACAGCCAGGGTGGATTCAAGACCGAGTCCCGCGTCCTTGCTTGACTTCCCAGTGGACAGCGTGTCCCCTACCCTGTGGGCGAGGCTCCGTGCCGGACACCTAATCCAGCCCATTGCACACTCACACGGTTAGGCCGTGAGAAGGCGAGGAAATGGAGGCTGAGGTGGAGGCTGAGGTGAAGGCCTCGTCCAAGGTCACAGGGCTGGAAATTCTAAATTTTTTTTTTTTTTTTGAGTTGGAGTCTCACTCTGTCACCCAGACTGGAGTGCAGTGGCCACTCCCGGCCACCACAGCCTTGACCTGCTGGGCTCCGGCGATCCTTCCGCCTCAGCCTTCCCAGTAGCTGGAACTACAGGCATGCGCTACCACGCCCGGCTCATTTTTTGATTTTATTGTAGTGATGAGGTCTCGCCAAGTTGCCCGGGTGGGTCTCGAACCCGCGGGCTCAGGCAATCCACTCACCTCGGCCTCCTAAAGCTCGGGATGACAGGCTGAGCCACTGAGCCCTGCTGAAATTCTATAATTTAAATGTGACTTAGTCTGACTCTGAAGTCCATACCCTCAGCCACGACACCCTGCTGTCTTCCTCCACTAAATGCCCTGGTTTTTTTTTAGGAAGGGGAGTCCAGAAGTTTTGGTTCTTTGTGTGTTTGCTGTTGTTGTTGTTGTCTGAGTCAGGGGTCTCATTCTGTCACACAAGCTAGAGTGCAGTGCTACAATCAAGGCTTACTGCAGCCTCGACTTCCTGGGCTCAAGCAATCCTCCCTCCTCAGTCTCCCAAGTAGCTGGGACTACAGGCACATGCCACCATGCCCGAGTAATGTTTTAATTTTTTTTGTAGGGACGAAATCTCGCTATGTTGCCCAGGTTAGTCTTGAACTCCTGGAGTCAAGCAATCTTCCTGCTTGGCCTCCCAAAGTGCTGAGATTATAGGCATGAGCCACTGCACCCGGCCTGGTTTCATTTTTAAGTTCATGGATATTACACTTTAACTCAAGGAGATTTGGATTCGGCCTCCTCAAACATTTCACTTGAGAATTCCTTCATAACGTGGAAACCCAGTCCCATCAGCACCTATGAGGACCCAGAACTGTCCAACATGAAAAATCTGCCAAGAGTGGTGGCTTACGCCTGTAATCCCAGCACTTTGGGAGGCTGAGGAGGGAGGACTGCCTGAGCCCAAGGGTTTGAGAACAGCCTGGGCAACATGGCAAGACCTCAAATCTACAATAAATCAAAAAATTAGCTAGGCATGGTGGTGCATGCCTGTAGTCCCAGCTACTCGGGAAGGATCACTTAAGCCCAGCAGGTGGAGGCTGCAGTGGCCATGATCGTGCCACTGGACTCCAGTCTGGTGAGACTCCGACTCACAGGAAAGAAAGAGAGAGAGAGAGAGAGAGAGAGAGAGAGAGAGAGAGAGAGAGAGAGAAAGAGAGAAAGAAAGGAAAATCTCCTCCATCCAAGTGTCTAGAAGTGACCAAGTTAGAATTTCATAATCATGGCCAAGCATGGTGGCTCACACTTGTAATTCCAGCACTTTGGAAGGCAGAGGCAGGAGGATTGCCTGAGTCTAGGGATTTGAGACCAGCCTGGGTAACAGAATGAGACCCCGTATCCAGAAAAAATAAAAAAGAATACCACAACTGCTCTCCTCACTCCCTAATCAATTCCTCCATTTTCTCCCCCCTGGTTCATCCATTCAACAACCACAGCACTTACAATCTATTCAGGGATTCTAAACACTTGTCAAATAATCACACTTATTTATAGATCGCACAAAAGCCCCAGGAAGGAAAAGTACAGATGAGTTTGGATAATTTCTTTTGGGATGGCTGTTCAGGGGATAAAGGAATCTGAGATCGGCAGGAAGAGCAGGAAGTTAATTTTAATTTAATTTAATTTAATTTTCTGAGTTGGAGTCTCACTCCTTCACCCAGACTGGAGTGCAGTGGCATGCACACTCACAGCCACCCCAGCGTCGACCTGCTGGGATCCAGGCAATCCTTCTGTCTCAGCCTTCCAAGTAGCTGGAACTACAGATGCATGCTACCACGCCCGGCTTATTTTTTTTTATTGTAGAGACGAGGTCTTGCCAAGCTGCCTGGGATGGTCTTGAACCCACGGGATCAGGCAATCCACCCGACTTGGCCTCCCCAAGTGCTGGGGTGACAGGCTGAGCCACAAAGCGCGCCTGGAAAGTTAATTTTAAAGGGAGAGAAGAACTTTCAGTCCCAGTGAATGGCTTGTGGAAAAGCCCTGGGATGGAAGGAACGGTGCATTCAAGGCCCTGAATGCATTCAAGGGTCTCACTCTGTGGTCCAGGCTGGAGTGCAGTGGTAACAATCACAGCTTACTGCAGCCTCGATCTCCTGGGCTTAGGTGAACCTTCTGCCTCGGCCTCCAAGTAGCTGGGACCACAGGTGTGCTGATTTCACCATGGCTGACTAATGTTTTAAATAATTTTGTTTGTTTGTTTGTTTATGTAGGTAGGTAGGTATTTATTTATTTTTGGTAAAGACGAGGTCTTGAAGTCCTGGGCTCAAGCAATCCTCCGTCCCAGGCCTCCGCAAGTGTCAATGATCACCTGGCTGTGTGACCCAGGAACCCAGTGACTGGAGGCCGACTGGGCCAGGACGGCCAGGACGCAGTTCAAAGAGCTCTTCCCGGAATCCTGCAAAACAAGTTTGTTCCTTACTTTTTTCTCTTCCCTCGGGGTGGGGCGCACCACGCTGACTGGCTGTGAACGGGCGCCTTCTTTTTTCGGTTTCCTCTGAGAGGTTTAACGAGCAGATCTCTCCTCGGGCCTGCGACCTGGCTTTCCCCTCACAGCCCCTCACCAACCCCCTCCTCTCTGCTGCCTGCCAACACCCCTGGCAAAAGGCAGAGCTGTCTGTCTGTCCCCGGGCTTTGCCCTGATGAGGCCAGCCGAGCTGAGGAAGGGCCACCAGTCCTGGGACCTCGCGGCCCTCGGGGCCCACCAGACCCGGTTTTTTAAAACAGCAGATATGAGAAATCGTCACCCCAAGTTAGATTCCCGGTGCTGGGTGGCCCGGCCGCACCCCGCCCTCCCCTGGGGAAGGCCTGGCCTGCTTGGCCCGGCTCCAGCACCCAGAACTGCTTTCAGTTTCTCTCCACTACAAGAAGTTTCAGGGACCCCACCCCGCAGGCCCAGAGTTCTCAGCAGCCCGGACACTTCCTCCGGGAAGCCAGCCCCTCCCTACTCTGCTCCAGCTGCTGATAACGGCCATTCAGGGTCCCCCATCCACTCCAAGAAAGCAGTTTTCCTGAACTCCATTGTCACCTTAGTTCCCTACCTCTGCCCTAGGCCCCACCCAAGCTTGCCTGTGCACACACAAGCAAGCGTGGCCAGCAACCCAGAAAGACACTTCTGTGTGTCACGGCCCAGCACAACCCCTGGCACCCAGCAGGAAACCCTCTAAATACTTCTTGAATCAGCAGACAGATTAAAATGGACACCTCCAGGCCGGGCACAGCGGCCCGTGCCTGTCCTCCCTGCCCTTCGGGAGGCTGAAGCTGGAGGCGCGCTGGAGCCCAGGAGTTCGAGACCAGCCTGGGCAACATAGTGAGACCCCGTCTCTCCAAAAACTAAAAACTGAGTCGGGCATGATGGCGCGCCTGTAATCCCAGCTGCTCTGGAGGCTGAGGCGGAAGGACTGCCTGGGCCCCAAATTCCAGGCGGGAGGTGAGCCGCGATCGTGCCTCTGCACTCCAGCCTGGGCGAAGGAGTGAGACCCCGACTCCAGAAATCGTAATAAAATGACAACCCCGTGGCGTCACCGGTTCACAGTCCCGTCCTTTCCCACGTCTTCGACAGGGAGCGGTCACCTTCACCCGGGTCTGACGAGGGTCTGGCGGCCGGGAAGGCGCAGGGGGACCAGCCGGCATGGCCCACCCGGGAGTGTGAGGGACACGCAGACGCTCGGCCCCGCCCCAGACTCGAGGCAGCCTCGGCCTGGCACCCGCCGCCCGGGAGACTCCCGGGCACGCCGAAGTTGGGGAAGCGCGGGGCGGGCTCGCGTGTTCAATCGACGAACGCGCGCCGAGCCCGCGTGGGGGGCGGCGGCGCCCGGCGCCGAGGA
>NW_007247197.1:0-6614 GCF_000164805.1 Carlito syrichta
CCCACCCGCCCCCGCGCCGCCGAATGGACGCATCTGTGCAGCCTGGCTTGCGCATGGCTGTCCCTTCGGGGCGAACACGGCCCCTTGTTCCGTCCCTGGGGGCACAGCCCTGCTCTGACAGCCTTCATCACCGTCTTCATTACCAGGTTCCGCCGAAGCCCGCGGTGGGCGGGCTGCAGGGGGCTCGCGCGAGTCTCTGGGCTGGGCCCCTGGAGGCTGGGAGCCCACTCCTGCCGAGGGCAGCGGGCTCTGGACCCTGTGGCGTGGGCCGGGAGCCAGTGCAGGAGCTGCGGGGTCAGTGGAAGGCAGTTGGAGGGGCTGTGCTACTCTCACGGCTTCTGCCCCTTCGTCCCACAAACTGTCAAAACGTCCCAGCAGTCCCTTCCCTGCAGGGCTCACCCCGCAGTCCGTAACATTCCCTTCAGGGCTCAACCTACAGTTGAGGTTTGGAAAATTGGGTCATCTTTTGAAGCGCCAAGAATCAACTGAAACAGGCATCATCCTGAAAGGCCACCAGGAGGAAGGAGGTGGGCCTTGTAGGTGGGGAGGGGATACCTGGGAGGGAGACAGAAACAGGTGTGAGTGGGGAGAGAGGAGAAAGGGAGATGTACCCTGCCCCCAAGCCTGCAGACCCCTCACCAGAGCTATGAGTGGGGCGGGCCTTCATTTTCAGTACCTGCTGGGGGGACCTCCAGGAAACCAGGGCTTGAGGGGCCCAGGCTGGTCCCATCCTGGGCTGGACTCCCTCTCAGCAGAGTGGCTCTCGGTTGAGCACCAGAAACCGTCCCTGAGCACCTGTAACATGCTGGGCAGGTTCTACTCCTGCTGTTTCTATCCCCCGGAGTCCTGGTCCCCACCTTCCGAACCCCCAGAGGTTGCCTCCCTCTGTGACTCACAATAGGAAGAGTGTGGGTGGTGTTCCCTGAGGCCTGATGCCCACACGAGGCCAAACTTTGTTTATGCCCTCCGCCTAATCTTCCCAGCCCCGTGAGCAGGTGTGGACCTTTTCAGGCGATGAAATGAGGACCAGATCATCAGTTCGTCCAAGGTCACAGCAGATCAGAACTGGGAGCCCCTGGTGTGTCTGACCTCAGTAGGGAGTGCCTTGCACAAAGGCAGAG
The DNA here is from genome assembly GCF_000164805.1 of Carlito syrichta. NCBI lineage: Eukaryota > Metazoa > Chordata > Mammalia > Primates > Tarsiidae > Carlito > Carlito syrichta. The sequence goes on from NW_007247197.1 coordinate 1,122, forward strand.
AGCTCAGGGACGTGCCTTTCACAGGGAGGGAAACTGAGGCCCAAACGGAAGTGACCTGACGGTGTGTAATTAAATAGACATTTACCTGGCAAACTGCTCAGGGCCTTTAGCTGACAAAAACATGAAGCTAGTGATCATAATAAATGAAGCCCCTCTTCTCACTCAACCTTCTCTCTCTCTCTCTCTCTCTCTCTCTCTCTCTCACCATGATTTAGGGGCTGGGGGAGGCGGCTGGGTTTTGTAGCCTGGCTGGGCTCTTCCTCCTTGGTCTCCTGGCAACCGCCGTGAGCTGTGCCACCGTCCCAGCTGTGCACCCACCTGGTAGCCTTCTCTGCGCTAGGGAGGTAGAGGCGGCCTCAGTCAGCCCCCATCAGGAGCTTTTGCCGGCATCGTCCTCACCCTTGATGGACGCACTTGCCCGGGGTCTGTCCCCTGAGAAGTGATCAGCCCCCGGGTCCACGGCTGGCTTTTCTGCTGGAGTTCCTGGCTTGCATGTTATCTCTGCCACTCCAGCAGACTGTGAGCTACACGCGGGCAGCTTGGGAGGCCTAACCACCCCGCACGGTCCCAGGTCCCAGGGCGGGAGGCCTCAGGGAGTGTCTGACCCGGTCCCCCCTCGGCGGAGCAAGAGGCGGCGTAAGCTTCATTTGTCTAATGACAACAGCGACTCGAATTTGCAATCACGCTTTAACAGTTTACAAAGCGGTGTTCACACCCCTCAACTCGACTCATGCTAATTCCACCAGCCTATCCTGCAAGCCAGCCCTGCAGTCCTGGGAGTGCCATGTTTCAGAAGGGGAAGTGGGACCAGAGAGGGGAAGACACTCGCCCAAGGACGCATGGCAGACTTTGTGTGTGTGTGTTTGAGGCAGCCGGAGTGAGGCTTCCGAGACTTGACTTGTCCTTGTCTCTTTCCATCCAAGTTGGTTGACGGACATCCGTTGGGCACCTCCTGCCTACGAGGCGGTGGGAGGCAGGGACACAGCAGTGCATCAGACAAGGCCCTGCTCTCCACCTTATCGTGTGGACAAGATAATGATGATGATGGTGAGACGGAGGACAACAGTGCCACGGGGTCATGGGGCAGTGGGCGACTGGGGGAGGGGCCTGCTGTGGCCCCGGGGTCTGGGAAGGCCTCTTGAGGAGGCCTGGGGCAGCTGGAAGCTGGACCGCGAGGAGCGTGTTGCACCCCGTGTGGAAAGGGAGTCAGGTGGCGGGAACTGTGATGCAAAGGCCCTGGGGCAGGCATGGCACCTTCCGGGCACAGTGACTGGAGTTGGCAAGCGGCTGGGGCATGGAGGGGCGGGGCAGGGAGGAAGTGCACAGGGCATACTTTAGGCATAGTGGAGAGCCATGGAGGATGCGGGGGCCAGAGGACCCCACGTGCTAACCCTTGCCACCCTCCTCCCGGTGTCCATGCTGGCCTGGCCCCAAAGCCCTGGACTGGGACTCCAGGCTATGTCCGGGCCCTCCCTTAACTTTCTGTGTGATCTCGGGCAGTATACTCACCCTCTCTGAACCCCATTTGCCACAGATGCAAATAGGAGCCACGCCCTGACAGTCCGCCCTGACTCTCGCTGCTGTGGATTCAGCTGGGCAACAGGACCAGGGGAGGGCCTTGGCCTCGCTGAAGCCTGAGGGCGCCAGCAAGCTCCAGGCCCCCGTGGCTCTCCCCAGGCCGTGTCTTCCTGAGGGGGACGGTGGAAGGGCTGGTGAAGGGGAAACATGTGACGCCAAGTGGCAGCCCAGAGGGAACAGAGGACTCAGATCTCAGTGACCCAGCCTGACTCCCATCCTAGTACCTCCCCTGCCCAGATGGGGGCTGCTGGGGGTACACGGCCACGGTGGGGCAGGCCACTTCTGCAGCCGGTGCCAGGACAGGGGCTTTTCTCAGTGTAGACACGTGGCTCAAGTTCTCGTTCTGCCACCACTTTGCTCTGTAACCTTGGACAGGGCTCTTGTCCTCTCTGGGCCTGACCTGGGTGAGTCCCAGCTCCACCTTTATGAAGCTCATGGGCCAGCACTGTCCAATAGAAACATAATATGAGCCCCAGAAGTAATTTTAAATTTTCTAGAAACCACATGAAAAAATATAAAAAGAAACAGGTGGAGTTAATTTTAATATATATATTAACCCAATAGATCCAAAATAGCATCATTTTGACATGCAATGAATGAACTACTCCGCGTTCCTTTTCTCAATCTAAGTCTTTGCAATGCTGTGTGTGTTTTTTAATTTTTAAATTTTAAATTTTAATTTTATTTATTTACTTTTTTAGAGAGGCCTCGCCAAGTTGCCCAGGTTGGTCTCAAACCCGCAGGCTCAGGCAATCCTCTTGCTTCCATCCCCTGGAATTACAGGTGTGAGCCACCACGCCCGATGATGCCGTGTGTGTTTTGTAGGTCAGCATCCGTCAGTCTGCACTAGCCACGTTTCCAGTGCTCAGTAGCCACGTGTGGCTGGTGATTAGCGGCTACCTCATTGGATAGCACTGATGTAGACTCTGGCGAGTGATCTTTAATAGAGCTTGTCCAAGCCTTGCAGGAGCATGGAACAGGGAGTCACTACTTCTGCTTGGAGAAGGGGGAGGCTTCCTGGTGGAGGTGACATTTAAAAGATAAAAATCTTCTTGACAGTGAATATCTTTCTGCCCCCTTTCAAGAAAACTCCTACCTTGTGATAAAAGTAACCCATTCTCATTGTTAAAAGGGATTTACAGACACCTTAAGAAGAAAGACAAACGCCTGAGAGCCGCTCCCCACATTTTGATCCATTTCTGCCCAGGCATTTAGTTAGGAGCAAGTATTTTGCACATAACTGTAATCTCACTGTGTGTAGAGCACCGTGTCCCTTTTTTTCCCCCCACAGAGCACTGTGGGGCGAGCATTCCCCTGGAGTGTGAGAAACTCTCTGTAAATCTGAGTCTAGCCACATGTGGTGTTCCAGAGAGGCGAGAGGCCGCCATGCCAGCAGCTCCTCGGCTTTCTCGCTTCATCCGAGGGTACCTGAGCTCTCGGATGCCCCTTGGAGCACAGAGGCTGCAGACAGAGTGGAGAGGAGCGCCCGGGAGGGAGGGTCGCTGAATGCCACCCTGCTCTGACGCCTCACTGCCGGCCCTGGGTCTTTGTGACTCGGAGTGGGAGGCTGGGCTGGGCTGCAGCTCCAAGCAGCCAGGCTCTCGACTGCCACCTGGCGGCCGTGGAGGTGAACGCACCCTCTGGAAGACCCGTCGGAGTGGACGTGGCCGGAGGCAGGAGGCGCTGGGGTCCCGGGTTTCCGCTTTGACCCCCGGGGCCCGCACCCCAGGCTGTGAGCAGCCTTCCGGGGCAGGAGCCATCTGAGCTTTCGTTCTGGAGCAGGGCTTCCCTCCTGCTCCATTCTAAAGGGAGCTTGGGAAGCAGCTCTGCCTGGGTTCAAATTCCGCTCCACCTCTTACGAGCCCAGTGTCCTTTCTGCCTCGGTTTCCTCATCTGTAACATGGACTAGTGATAGTCTATCCCCTCGAGTTGTGAAGCGGAAACGAGGCAATGCATGCAATGCTCAGTCGGGGCCTTGTCCCCAGCACGTGCTCGATGTGATCAATTATTTGATGTCAGAGAGACACAGAATGCGAAGCGCGGCCATGAATCTCTTCCGTTCTCACCCTCCTCTCCAACTATCTGCTCTTAACCCTTAAGCGCCTGGAGGGCTTTCCCAAATCCCCAAATCTTCGATTGAGCCACTTTCCTGTTCCAAAGGCTTTCATGGCTCCCTATTGCCCCTGTAATGAATACTAGACTCCCTTGCCTGGCATTCAAGGCTCCTCGGAAACAGGACCCAGCCCACCTTCCCAGTCTCGTCTCCCGCCGTTCACCTTCAGATACCCTGGGCTCTGCGGGACATCCTCCACGTCCTCGCCTCCCAGGCCTTCTTATCCACAGGTGCTTTGCCCTGGACCACGCCCCTCCTCCCAGTCCTGACTTGCAGAATTCTGCTCATCCTCCGAAGACCCTGTCACACGCCAGCTCCTGGGGAATCCTGCCACGGGCCAACCCCCTTCTCCAAACCTCCCAGGATGTCACGGCATGTGTCTCAACTTCCTGCATCCTGTGTCCCTGGCGAAGCAGCCTTGAAGAGTGAAAAGACAGACTTTGGAGTCGGGGAGGTATGTGTTGGAATCCTGTGTGATTTTAACCCCCTTGCAGCCCAGTTTCTCTGCTTGCAAAATGGGTCTGATCCTCCCAGTTTTGTTAGAAGTGTAGCACAAGATGACACTTGGAAAACACCTGCTGTCAGAGAATACCCGTAAAGCATCATCCTCCTTTCCCTGCAAGTTCTCGGCCCTCTGGACAGGCTGCTGCTTTGGGGCATGCTGCATCCTGTTCATCTCTGACCCCAGGTCCAGCCCGTGGAGCCTGGCACACGGGGACTGCTGATTGCCTGAGTGAATCGGGACGCCTCTCCCACCAGCAGGAAGAACCTTCTCAGTGTTGGAAATAGGTGGCCAGATGCTCCCCAGCGTCTGTGAGCCAGGAATGACCATGTGGAGACCAGGACTCACTTCTTCCTGGGAGCCGGGTCAGCCAGGTTGACTGGCTCTAGCCAGGGTGGGCGGGCATCTGGCTCCCAGTGGGCAGCCCAGCTCCATGGCCAGTTCCCATTTTGATCCTCGCAACAACCTCATGAGCTGGCAGCCCTCTCGCTTACGACAGAGGAAACCGCAGGCCAGAGAGGAAGTGACCTGGCTAGTCACTCAACAGACCCACAGGCCAGGCTGGGAGCCAGGTCTCCTGATGCCCAGGTTGTGCTTCTGAATTGTGTGGCTGTGACGTGCTTGCAAAGGCACTGGGTTTAATGTTAGGAGACCCGAGTTCAAATCCCAACCCTGCCCTTTACTTGCTGCGTGGTTTCGGGTAGTCGTGCACTTCCTGAACCTCCCTTTCCTTGTGGTGGGGGCCCTGTCAGAAGACAACAGGGACCAGGAGATGGGGACACACCTCTTTCAACGGCCAATGCAGTATCCAGGTGAAAGGTTGTCACCGTTGCAGTGAGCCTGATACAGAATGCTTTGATCTGTCCACCCCACAGGAGCACACAGAGTTTTATGGCTGTTCCCTGGCTGTTTCCCCATCAGTTTCACTTCCTGGAGTTTGAAAGAGCTATTTCGATGGGTTCCTGGCAACAGTCGCAGCAGGGCGGGGAGCTGGGTGTGGAGGCACCCAAGGCCAGCAGAGCTGCCCCATCCAGGAGCAATCCTAGAAAAGACCCAGTCCGGGCCAGGTGCTGGGGCTGGGACACACACAGAAGGGTGTGGCGCAGACCCCACACTTTAAAGACCCTTGCTCAAGAGAAAAAGTCGTGGAACCAGGTGCAGGTGAGCTCTCTGGAAAGGCTCTGGCATGAGTGGGGCCTGGAAATGCAAAGATGGTGGCTGCTTCACGTTTAAACAGGACCAGGCACCAAGGATGTGTTCTGGAAGTGTTTGCCAGGTGGGTGAGTGGGTGGGCGGGTGG
>NW_007247197.1:6634-25675 GCF_000164805.1 Carlito syrichta
ATGGACGGATGGATGGAGAGAAGGGAGGATGATGGACAAATGGACGGATGGATGGAGAAAAGGGAGGATGGTGAGTGACTGGATGGACAGACGAGTGGTTGGATGGTGGAGGGATGGAGGGCTGGGGAGGAAGCAGGATGGCTGGTGGGTGGATGGATGGATGGATGGATGGGTGGGGGCAGAGGAGGGAGGAGGGCGAATGAATGGATGGTAGAGAGAGAGGAGGAGGATGACGGATCGAAGGATGGCTGAGGGACGGACGAGTAGATAGATGGAGAGGAGGGAGGATGATGGATGTATGGATGCGTGAACGAGGAAAGATGGAAGGATGGAGGGATGGAGGGATGCGTGGTGGAATGGTGAGTGGAGGGATGCAGGGGAGGGAGGAAGATGGATGTGCGGTTGATGGATGGTGGTTGGATGGAGAGATGGTAGGTGAGTGGATGGATGGGGAGACGGGAGAGTGACGGATACCTGGCTGGATGGTGGATGGATGGATGGGTGGATGGATGGAGAGGAGGAGGGTGGACAAATGGATGGATGGATGACGAGGGGAGAGGGAGGAGGACGATGGATGGAAGAGGGATGGATGGGTGGGTGGACGGATGGGTGGACGGATGAGTGGGCGAGTGGTGGAGGGATGGGGAGGAGGGAGGGTCATGGCAAGCAGGCAGGTGGTGCCACGTGATCTACGGCTACTCCCTGGATTGCAGGAAATTGACTCAGGAGTTTTTGGAAGGACCCATCTGGCACGAAAACGAGGAGTGTTTACTTTGTTATCAGGACTTCGTGGAACCCAGCAAAAGCCTCAGGAGGCCTGAACAGACTCGTGATTATTCAGAACCCGAGGCATCACTAACCCCTGAGATAATGATAATAGTAACAGCAGCCACCAGGGGCAGGGCTGAGCATTTCACCACCGTCCTCTTACTCCCCAGATTCTCTAGAGGTGTTTGCCTGAGACACGGAGCCTTCCTTCTCTTTGCAGTTTCTTCCTTTCGGTGCCCACCTTGCCTGCCTGGCTTTCCGTGCCTCTTGGAAGAGACTGGGTGTGGCCCTGTGCGCACACACACCAGCCCTCTGTGGGCAGAACTTTCCTGCCACGGTGTGGGCCCCTGGCCAGTCTGATGTCCTGCTGACTTTGGGTCTTATGGCGGTCGGAGCAGTGCCAGGACTAGAACTCAGTTCTCCAGCAGCTCTCTTATCTGCACCCGGATGGGAGGAGGCATCTGGGGTCCAGGAGAGGCACTGGATTCAGAGGAGGAGATGAGGCCAGGTGTGGTAGCTCATGCCTGTAATCCCAGCACTTTGAGAAGCTGAAGAGGGAGGGTCACTTGAGCCCAGGAGTTCAAGACCAACCTGGGCAACAAAGTAAGATGGCATCTCTACAAAAATAAAAAATTAGCCAAAACTGATAGCGTGCACCTGTAGTCCCAGCTACTCAGGAGGCTGAGGAGATCGAGGCTGTGGTGGCTGTGATCACACCACCGCCCTCCAGCCTGGGCGAATGAATGAGACTCAGAAAAGGGAAGAAAAAGAGAGAGAGTGAAGGAGACAGAGCAGAACTTTGAGGGCAGTGGGCCTAAGACCTAGACTACACGGACGTCCCGTGGACAGCCTCTGTTCCCAGGAAGCAGGCCACAAGATGCTGGGGTGAATGGTGCCCACAGCAGATTACCAACAATACAAGTGTTTGATACTGATGATGGCAGAATCCCTAGAATCTTTGTTTATTTGTTTTAGAGAAATAGGGTCTTGCTATGTTGGCCAAAGCTGGTCTCAAAGTCCTGGCCTTAAGCGATCCTGCTACTTCAGCCTCCCAAATTGCTGGGATTACAGGTGTGAGCCATTGCACCTGATCCCTAGCATCTTTAGATTTGGAAGAGACTGGCATCAGCTTTTCCACCCCTCTCATTTTATAAACGAAGAAATGGAGTCTCCGAGAAGGAAAGTAACTTCCTCAAGGTCACACACCGAGTGAACAGGTAATGGTGGTGAGGTGTTTTCCAGGTCATGGAGCAGAGTTGGCAGTTGGCCTCAGACTTCCAATAGGAGGCTGGGACTAGGAGCCCGAGGAGAGTCCAGGGAGATGAGGCAGGTGGTTCTCCTCTTTCCAGGACCATCTTGAAGGCCAGTAGAACTCAGCACTGTCATTGTCTGAGATGGAATTGGAAAGTGGCCAGCTTGTCAGTCCCACCTATTAACTAATAGTCTATTATTTTCCTCTCAGATTAATTTTTGAATGCAAATGGCTTGTTTTATCACACATCTGAGCACTTGGCACCCACCATCCAAGTCTCTGAGCAGGGGCTGGCCTTCCCCCAGGGGCTGGAGGGGCCCAGACAGTCCCTGGGGAACACAGGGCAGGAGACCCCTGGGTAGGGTTCAAGCCTCTGTTCCCGATTCCGAGTCTGCCCCATACCCGGGAATATCCGGGAGGGAGGTGGCAGCCTGGGTGATGAGAAGGGACAATGGGACATCTTCCCCCGCTTAATTAATATCACAAAGGGAAGTGGGGGTTATGCAAATGAGGCCGTGGACGGAGCGTTCTGAACTCCTGGTTGTTCTTGCGGCTGTCGGAAAGACATCCACTGAGGCCCTGGGGGTGGCAGGAGAGGAACCCAACTTAGCTGGCCCTGCTTGGGGCTCGATCGACTGGGAAGAGGTTGCAGGAAGGCCTTCCTGGCAGAGGGGTGCTGAGACGGCTCCCCCGTGAGGCAGCCCAGCCGTTGAAACAGAGCTTGGTTCTTCTCCAAGAAGACAGTGAGGCCAAGGAGAAAGGGCCGGGGCTTTGGAGTCAGAAGTGGGTTCAAATGGCTGCTCTGCTGCCTGCTGGCTGTGTGACCCCAGGTAAGTCGTTTTACCCCTCGAAGCCTCCTCGGTCTCCTCATCTGTGGCATGGGGGCAGTGGCCAGACCCTCACGGAGCTGATGTGGGCACTGAACACGATCAAGTCTGGGACTCGGCTCAAGAGGACCGAGGCTTAATAAGCAGGACAGGGGTCCGTGGAAGGTAATAACGTCATCGGCATCAATGATGCTCTAACAGCAAATTTCTTACACCTGTCTCACCACAGCAAAAAAACCAAATACAACAGCGAGTGTCTGGAGCTGGGGGACCATCAGCCCCTCACAGGGGCCGGCTCACAGGAGGCTCACAGAAGCCCATGCACCCCTTTCGTGGTCGTGTGCATGTGGGCGGGGGCTTGCATCAGCCGTCCCCCCACCCCTGAGCAGATGCCACAGAGGGACCCTGACATGCATCAGGTTTGACGCACACATTTTACACAGGGATACTGAAGCCAGAAGAGGGGAGGTAACCCACCCCAGGTAGCAGACGGAGCTATCAGCTCTTGTCTCTTGTCTCCCGGTCCAGAGCTTTCTTCTCTCCCTACCCCTGCCCACCAGGGGGGAGTTGCTTCATGGGCTGAAAATGTTTGCTAAGCCTGAGTCCCGAGCGCAGAGCTGGGTCCTGGGGGTGGGGTGGACACCAAGTCTGAACAGTGACATACCTGCCTGACCACAGAAGGAAACTCAGGACCAAGAAGGGGGCTCTGGGTCAGGTGTGGGGGCGAGGGCGGGGGGGGGCAGAGATGAACAGACCCTGGTCCCTGCCCTTCAAGAACTCAGTCTGGTGGGACAATCAGACCTCAGACAGTCACCTCCACCAGAGCAAGCATTCGGCAAGTCACCTTGTTGCCTGCCTTGCCCTGCAGGTTTATGGTCATTCTACCCACTTACCTTGATGAGAGTCGCTGGCTGGTATCACAACAGCATCTCAGATAATGATGTTATAGTGTGACATATGGAATATAAGAGTATCACGCATAGAGCATCGCAGCCATCTTACAGATGAGGACCTGGAGGCTCAGAGAGTCTGAGCAACTTGCCCAACGTCACACAGCACTGCTGCCGATGAAAGGGGCAGGATTCACACCGAGTGCTGCAGGTCCCTGGGCCTGGGCTCTGTGACTCCGCCCTATACGGTGGCCACTGGCCACACATGGCTCGTGAGCACTTGAAATGTGACTTGTCTGGATTGAGACATGCTGTGATGTAAAACATGCCTTGGAGATTTCAAAGGCTTAAGAAGGAGAGAAAGAAAGAAAAGTAGCTCCTAAGGTTCTTTTTAAAAATACACATATGTAAGTGAAATGTTGAAATCGTACTTAGAATATATTGGGTGGAATAAAATGTATTGTTAAAATTAATTTCACCTGTTTCTATTGACTTTGTCTAACACAGCTACTAGAAAATTTAAAATCCCATGTGCGGCTGCCTTGAACTTGGGCCACTCAGTGCAGCCCTAGACCAGCTGTCCATAGAACTTTCCACGAGGATGAAACTGTTTCATTTTGCATAGCCTGGTAGGGAGTCACTGAGTCGCGTGTAGCTATTGGGAATTTGAAACATGACCGGGGGACTGAGCCAGCGCAGTTTGAATTTTATTTCATCTTGATCAATTTATTTGGGTTTGCATTTGTTTTTTGAGTTAGGTTTTACTCTGTCACCCAGGCTGGAGTGCAGTGGCACAGTCACAATGCTCACAGCCACTGCAGCCTTGACCTCCTCAGCTCAGGCCATCCTTCCACCCCAGCCTACCGAGTAGCTGGGACTACAGGCATGTCCACCACCCCCAGCTATATATATATATATTTTTGTAGAGATGAGGTCTCACTGTGCTGCCCAGGCTGTTCTCAAGTCCGTGGGCTCAAGCAATCCTTCTGCTTTGGCCACCCAAAATGCTGGGATTACAGGCATGGGCCACCACGCCTGGCCCACTTTGATTCATTTAAATTGAGTGCATGTGGCAGGTGGCGACTGCACAGGACAGAGCAGGTCCAGATAGGTGGCCCCGCCGCACCTGGTGAAGACAAGCAGGTACTACGTGTCCCGGCATGGGCATGTCATCTGGATGGGCGTCCACACGGGAGGGGTTCTATGGTGGGACGGTCTCCATGGCAGTGGTAGAAATGGGGGCTTGGAGAGGCTTAGGGATCACACAGCCGGGAGGCGCTGAGGTCAGGGCTCAACTCGGGACCCTCACTCCAAGCCCCGGAGGGTTCCCAAGCTTGCCACCAACTCTGCCGGGGGCCCGTCTCCAAGGGGCCCCTCCACGTCTGCCACTGGCAAGTCCCACTCCACCCCAGAGCCCACCCAGCCTGTGCTCAGACCCTGCCGCCCCTTTCCACCCCCCAGCACCCCTCGCCCACATGGCAGCCCCTCTGCCCACCACACCTTGCCTCGCCCACCCCTCCTGTGCACTCCCCAAGTTCCTCACATCGTGCGTCAGCCTCTGCTCCAGGAAGAGTGACTGCCTGCCTGTGGCCCGCTGGATTTCCAGTGTCTCAGCCCCATCCCCCGGGTGCTTTAGGATGCCGAACTTGAGCTCCCATCTTGTGTGGAAGCAAAACCAGAAGCAGCCCAGCCCGCTGTTGTCCCACTGGGCGGACGACGGGCTCTGTGAGACTCTGGAAAGTCATGTCTCTCTGAGCCTCAGTTTCCCCATCTGTAAAATGGAAAAAACGAGACGCTAGGGTCCTTATGAGCATTAAATGCCGCGAGGGAAGCAAAGCACCCTGTGAACTGTGAAATGCAACACAGGCATGCGAAATAATGACGGGCCTTCCTGTGGCCAGACGCTCTGCTCAGCCTTAACCTCACGGGGACCTCATGTTGCGATGGCTTTAACATTGTCCCCAAGTTCTTGGTTCTTCCCACTGCAAGAGGTGGGGCCCAATTCCTTCCCCCAGAGGCTGGTCTGGTGTCATGACTTGCCTGTAACGCGTGAGTCCGGTAGAAGAGATGACGGTGACTTTGGCGGCTGTGGCCTTCTCTTGCTGCCTTGGGGTGCTCCTTTTGGGGGAGGTCGGCTGCCTCGGCTCGAGGACCCCAGGCACCTGTCAGGGCCCAGGTGGCGAGGAGCAGGGTCTCCTGCCAGCAGCCGCGTGAATGGCCTCCCACGAGGCAGGCGCCCCAGCCCCAGGCAGGACAGCCGAGCGCAGCCCCTGCTGACATTCCGACTCGAGCCTCCTGAGACCCTGAGCGGAGCCACCCCGTGAAGCCACCCTTGAATTCCTGACCCCTGGAGACTGTGATACATGTCAGTTGTTTTTAAGCCACTGAAGGTTGGAGATAGTTTGTCACAAAGTAATAGAGAACTCATTTAATTCTCGTAACATCACGATGTCGGTGTTGGTCTTATCCCCATTTTACAGGTGAGAAAACCAAGGCTCAAAGAGGAGAACTGCCAGAAGACTCGAGACCTCAGGCCTGGCCCACTGAACGAGAAACTGCCGTGAGTGTCGCTGCTCTGCCACAGTGCCTCCTGGAGGTGTTCTGACGGCTGACCCCAGGCCAGCCGGGGCTCCGCCATGATTTGGTGCACTCCCAGGACCAGGGGCCGCGAGCCACACTTCTTGACCTAATTCTCGATGCCTAGGAACCCATAGGGGCTTAGTCAATGCATGTTCAAAATGAGAGACAAAGTCCGGGGATCCTGTGTGGTCCTGGGCTGGTTCCTTGGCCAAGTCCATCTGAACATTTGTGGAGTTCAGGGTAGGAAACAAGTGGGGTTCCATATACCATGTATCTGAATGTTTAAAAGCTATGAATCAGGCCGGGTGTGCTGGCTCACACCTATAAGCCCAGCCCTTTGGGGGGCCGAGGCAGGAGGACTGCTTGAGACCAGGAGGTTGAGATCAGCCAGGGCAATATAGCAAGACCTCGTCTCTACAAAAAAAATTTTTTTAAATTAGCTACTCAGGAGGCCAAGGAAGAAGGATCGTCTGAGCCCAGGAGGTTGAGGCTGCGGTGAGCCATGATCGAGCCACTGCACTCCAGGCTGGGCAACAGAGTGAGGCGTTGATTCAAAAAAAAAAGTTATGAATCAAACTCATAAACGGATAAATAAAATATGGCGATGATACCTTCATTATAGCAAATATAAGCTATGTGTAAAGATACGTGCAGTTTTAATACGGCTAAGAGTCAGCAAAGTATCAAAGATGACTGAATGCAATTATTACTGTACCTTGTGGTATAAAACGAGTCGTCTCTTGACGGGCTGATGATATTCAATTGAGCAACAACATAAAAACATGCGTGATTCATAAATTGATAGGTATTTATTCTCCCAATTTTGTTTTTCTTGCCTTTATTTCAACAAAATCAGTAATTGTGTTGTTATAATCAAGATCTTCACATAATTTCTCGTCTGTTGATAGCAATGTGAAATTAGACACCCTTTCTCGAGTCATTGTATTTCTTAGCTAGTTTTTAATTAATTTCCATTTGGAAACACTTGCTCTGTCGAGAATGTAGCAACAAATTGTCAATAAAATTCTTAAAGCAATATTTAGATTGGGAAATGAGCCATGACTTTGATGCAGCGAGCTTGAACGTCAGGAGAGGGTTGCGGATGATAAATCATGATTCTTGTGGAATATGCGACCAACGAGGTAAGTTCTTCTAGTACATCACAGAGTGTATATCTTGATTTTTATTGTCTCTTGAAGTAATATCAGAGCCAATGACCGTGTGAGCAATGGATGTCTCCCTTTAAGCATCTTATAGCTGGACCCACATATGTACAAATTCACAAGTGATAGGAATTATTCAGGGCTGCACAATGTCCTCTCAGCCACACTGTGCCAGCCTTATGGGTCCCACTCTGGAACCCTGACTTGAAACACGGTGAGAAGCTGGGAGCTGGATGCTCGGTGCCTGTGGAAATTGACTGTGTGTGTGCTCTCTTGGAGGAAGGACCCCGTGGGTCAGTTAATGCATCTCTTCCCTTCCCTAAGAGCAAAAGCATTTCTTATACAGCTCAGCGCCTCCCTGGTCCCCAGGAAGGATCCCTCTGCGAGCCAGCAGCTGCGCAACCCACAAGCTTTTGTGGCATCTGGATGCAGCCATCCTTTGCGTCGAGGATGCAGAGCAAGAAAAGAGATCAAGGAACCCTGTCTCCCTCCGCAAGTGGTGGCAGCTGAGAAAGTGGATGCAGAGGGTGGCGGGCGTGCTGTGCTGAGTGACCATGGCCCGAGTGCTCCTTGCTAGACTACTTGAGTGTGTGACACAAGAGTCTCTGCGCTGCTCACGTGTGTTCCGTGGTCAGGGCCCGCCGTGAGCTGTCCAGGAACCGAGAATGTGTGTTCATAGACGTCCGTGGCAGTAGCCCATTGCCACTAACTCCCAGCCTCCCTTCCTTTTCTAGTGGTTCTTTTTAAAAATAATTGTTTTAGAGAATGTTCTAAAACAGATACAACATGCTTCTCTCATTTCCTGCAATTTTATTACCATTGTTTTATGAAGCATCGACTGTCATTTAAAAATAGCATGCTGGATATTGGCATCTCAATCACTGCAAGTTATAAAACTTTTTTTTTTTCCTACATAAAATGTACTGTCTTTGGCTGGGCATGGTGGCTCACGCCTGTAATCCCAGCACCTTGGGAGGCTGAGGCAGGAGGATTGCTTGAGCCCAGGAGTTCGAGACCAGCCTGGACAACATAGAGAGATCTCATCTCTACAAAAATTAAAAAATTAGCTGGTTGTGGTGGCACATGCCTGTAGTCCCAGCTACTCAGGAGGCTGAGGTGGAAGAATTGCCTGAGCCCAGGAAGTTGAGGCTGTGGTGAGCCATGATTGTGCCACTGCACTCCAGTCTGGACAACAAAGTGAGACCCCAACTCAAAAAAAAGTTACCATCTTAGCCTTTTTTTTTTGAGTTGGGGTCTCCCTCTGTCACCCAGGCTGGATTGCAATGGCATGATCATAATTCACCGCAGCCTCTACTTCTTGAGCTCAAACAATCCTTCCCCCTCAGCCTTCCAAAGTGCTGGGATTATAGGTGTGAGCCACCGTGTCCAGCCTGTCTCAGCCGTTTTTTAAATGTATAGTTCCATAGCATTAAGTATAGTCACACTGTTGTCAAAAAAATCTCCAGAACTTTCTCATCTTAGAAAACGGGAGCCCTGCACCTCAAACAGCGGTGCTCCCTTCCCCCTCCAAGCCTCTGGTGGGCACCATTTTATTTTCTGTTTCATACATTTGACTACTTTTGACACCTCATTAGAAATCCACTTTAACTATTAATACCTTCTATGAAGTTATCAGTCTGCGCCGGATTGGAAGTTTACAAAGCCAACGGTCCTTCACCACAGATTAGGAAGCCCTGCTCCCAGGATGCAGGGCCATGGCCAGGGCCCCTCCCGCCCAGGCAGGTCTGAGGGCATTTCTTTTTTTTTCTGAGTTGGAATCTCACTCTGTTGCCCAGGCTGGAGTGCGGTGGCATACTCACGGCCACTGCAGCCTCGACCTGCTGGGCTCCGGCAATCCTTCCGTCTTGGCCTTCCAAGTAGATGGAACTACAGGCGTGCACCACTATGCTCAGCTGATTTTTCTATGTATTGTAGAGAAGAGGTCTCACCATGTTGCTCAGGCTGGTCTCAAACCCTTGGACTCAGGCTTTTGCTTCCCAAAATGCTGGGATTATAGGTGTGAGCCACCATGCCTGGCTTGGGGCATTTCTGATGGACTTCCCTGAGCCTCAGTTTCCCCGGTATAGAGAGGGGTGACCGAGGGGCGATGCTCAGAAGCCTCACAGCTGTGCCACCCACGGATGCTCCGGTCACTGAGTCCCTGAGCCAGACGGTCTGGCTGGTCAGTTGCCTTTGGTCCCCTCCCGGTGAGCCCTGCTCCAAGTCCCATTTCACAGGCCGAGGACGCCTTTGTCTCCACTGTCACCTGGCTTCCGGCCTCTGCAGTCACGGAGGGGCCTTCTCATGGGTGACACACACAGGCCACTTTCACAACTTACCGCCGCCCCCGGCCTGAGACACGGCACTCCCCCACTAAATCCACATTCCTCTCTGGCTGACGGTCACTCTGATGTCCACAAGTCACATGGATCGAGAGAGAGGAGCTGACATTAATGAGGGTGCCAGGCTGGGCGCAGTGGCTCAAGCCTGTAATCCCAGCACTTTGGGAGACCAAGGAGAGAGGATTGCCTGAGCCGGCGGGTTCGAGATCAACCTGGGCAACATAGAAAGATCTTGTCTCTACAATAAATAAAAAATTAGCTGGGCATGGTAGCGTGTACTCCTAGTTCTAGCTACTTGGAAGGCTGGTGTGGAACGATTGCCTGAGCCTAGCAGGTCGAGGTTGCGATGGCTGTGAGCGTGCCACTGTGCTCCAGCCTGGGTAACCGAGTGAGTGGGACTCCGACTCAAAAAAAAAAAAAAAAAGAGAATGCCGCCAGGGAGAACATTCCAGAATTTCAGAGCTGGGAGGGATCGATTTTGTTTCTTCTCTATTTCACAGTAATACAGCCCCCAAAGACTGTCTTTATAGTTATATCTATATTTACATTTAAAATCACCTATAATCCCAGCACCTAGTGACAACCACCTTTAATATTTTAATGAATACTGGTTCAACATCCCAAATCTGAAAATCCCAAATCCGGAACCCTCTGATCCCAAGCGTTTTGGAAAAGGGACGTTCAACCTGTATCTTGCCTGTTTTCTTTCAGATATTTTTAAAGCAACAACAACACGAGCAGGAATGTGCTGCCTGTGCTGTTTAGAATCTGCTTTCTCCATTCAACCACGCACCATGGATGCTTTCTGCATCTGTAAATGCATTGCTGCATCCTCAGTTAAAGTGACTGGAGAGAATTTCATTGAGTTCATGTTTGGCAGTTGACAGGACCAGTGTCCTCTGAATAAACATTTATTCTCTCTCTCTCTTGCTATTTTGAACAATAAACAACATTCTGTGGTCAATTCTGTCATTATTTTTTTGGAATAAAACCCCAGAAGTGAAATTTCTAGGCCAAAGTCTAAGCACACCACATTTAAAAGACTTTGGCTACAGGATTTGACAGTACTGACCGACATAGCCATCAAAATGATCAGGAGTGCCTGTTTCAGCTCACACCTGCCAACACCAGGTATTATGACTTTTAATTTCATCATTGTTTTAATTTGTATTTCTTTGGAGGATGTTGGACATGTTTTCTGGAATTATATGGAAACAGATTTTATAGCTTGTCCATCCAGCTTTTTATTCCAACAGCTGTGAAAACAGGCACAGAGGGTGAGAAGCTTCATCAGGTAAAAGCTGGAGACAGGCTGGAGAAGAGAGCAGGTTTCCTGATGCTTGGGCAAGAATGTCTCTCCATGATTCCGGGGCACTCTGGAGCAGAAGGAGGGCGATCTAGGACTATGGCTCGCACGGGAAAGACACCTTCTGTGCTCCGTGTCATTGTGGGACTTTAGGATGTGCCTTCAGACTCCTTCTCTCCCATCCCCAGCTTTTTCGCCTGTAAAATGAGGACATTGAATGAATCCATTACTCAGCACTAAGATCAAGGCCAGTCTGCCGTCTCCATGTCCTTCTCAGCCCCAAGAGTCATGATGAAAATCTAGCATGTGCACGGCACTTTACAGTGTGCAAAACATTTCTGTGAAGCAGAGAGGAGCGGTATGGTCATTGACCGTGTCTCGAGAGTAAGCAAGCCGATGCTTGGAGAGCTCAGACGGCCTTACCTGTCCAGGCCACCCCAGCTTCAGTAAATCCCCCGGCTACCTTCCGATGACCCTCCTGGTGAGAGCAGTCTTGAGGCTGCTCTGTATGAAAGCGTTAGACTCCACTCTCCATCCGCCTGGCACAGACACAGACAGAGTGGTGGCATGCAGAGGGCCACCCAGCTCCCAGGAGAGGCATCTGGGCAGGCTGCCCGGAGGAGGTGGTGCCCAACCTCATCCTGGAGAGGGAGCAGACGATAGCCAGGTGAAGGAAGAAGGGGATTAGGAGCAGAGGGTCAGCGTGGGCAGGGGTCTGGACACCAAGACGGAACAGCCCCTTCGGGGAACTTTAAAGAGGCCACGGGGCTCAGGCGAAGTGAAGGGCAGGTGAAGTGAAGGGTTTGGGTGAGCTGGTGAAGGGTTTGGGTGGGCGGAGGGACGCCGTTAACTGATTTGCTCAAGTGGAGCACCAGCTGTGCTGAATGCCAGGCTCCACGCCGGGCCCTGACGGACGGTGAGACAGACACGCCCCGTCCTCGCAACCTGCACGCCCAGTGATCGACGTCGGGATGGCGGTCCCCCTTGGTGTCTGGATTCCCCTTTACGCTCTCCCAAGTTTTCTGAGGAAGAACTGTCGCTTCCACAGCTTATTGCTACAGTCCATTAATATGATATTTCCTTGTGATGGTCACAGAAATTAAGACAGAGAAAATGTGAACATTTTTATGTATCAACCCATTTCAAAATAACAATAATCCAACCAGTCTGTGTTTAAATAAATAATACCTTCTATGCAAAATAATTCCATTTTCCAACATAAGGAGATTTAGTGGGCAGAGTGGCATTGTCCTACATTTTTGCGAATCACTTTGATGTCTGGTTGATGATTTTGAGAAAAGTTTGGCCCCAGAAACCCCCTGAGAAGGTCTTGGGGCTCCCCGGGCCACGCTCTGAGAAGGAAGAATTGGATGAGGGGCAATCCTGGAGGCCGGTGAGAGGTGGGGAGGGGAGCTGATTTGCCAGGGAGCAGGGGCGGGTTTGAGAGAAGGCGGTGGGCCAGGAGGCGGGGCCTGGGGCCGGGTTCTGACTGCAGGGGTAGGACATGGGCCCAGGGTCCCAGCCTGGTGCCTGGTGCCGGCTGCCAGCCAGGCCTGCAGTGAGGGTGCCACCGGGGAGGAGGTGACGAACCATGTTTGGAAGTCATTGGGTGTGAGGAGTCCATGGACTCCCATGGGCAGCTCCCAGGGAGAGGCCTGTGTGAGAAGAGTGCGTTTGCCTGGGAGGGAGGGTGTCGCTGGAGACAGAGCTGGCAGGGCCCTGAGGGAAGGTCTCTGGGGATGGAAAGGGCATGCAAGGGGCTCTTTGCCCCCAGCCTTGCTGAGCAGACCCTGCATGACCCAAGCCAGGACCCAGGGAAGCAGCCAAGGAGTGGCGACACCAGGGCTTGGCCCAGAGGGGAGCTGGCCACAGGGAGGGAGGGATGAGACAGAGGCCCCAGAGCTGGGAGGGGCCCAGGGGAGCCCAGGTGCCCAGCCAGGATCCAGTGGCCTCCGAGAGAGGGACCAGAAGGGGTCCCTGCCATCTCAGTCTCTGCCGTGTTTTGAGAAACCGGACACCTCGCCAGGCAGAGAGGCAAGCGATGAGCCATGACCCCACCAAGCAGGGGCCTGGTGTGGCCCTGTGCTCTGACATTGTTCTGTGCAGACTCTTGGGTCTGATTTGGGTGTCAGGAAGCCAATTCCCAGGCTGCCCCAACCCTTCCCCTGCATGCCAGCTTGCTGGGATGAACTGGTCCCCGGGACCACCAAGACTCTTGGAAGACACAAGCCAGAGGCCACAGCTGTGCTAGCAATGAGCACTTGCTGGATACCGGGCACTGCTCCGGATGTGAGCAAACTTACCTCGTTCTCACAGCAAATTCCGAGAGATAAGAACCATCGTGACCCCAATTTAAGGATGACAGACTGAGGGGCAGAGAGGCTGAGCATCCTCCTATGGCTTTGAACACGGGCACCTGCCTCCAGAGCACAGTGCTGAACCACTGTGCCATCCCGATGCATCTCGGGAGGCCATGTAGACCTGGAAAGGTCTGAAGGAGCTCTGAGGTGTGCGTTCTCCCAGCTGGGCAACATCAGGAAGGCTTCCTGAAGGAGGTACCATCTAGCACAGGAATTCTCCCGGCCCCCTGACCTGATGATACCCCCAAGTCTTCCCTCTCAGGGATGGTCCTATCAACCAAAGATGGAGACCCAAATGTCACCTTCCCGTCCTGCTCCTTCCAGCCAGTCACCAGCACCGGCCACAGCCTCTCTCTCCCCTCTGCCATTGTGGTCCAAGCGGGGCTGCTTACTCCTGCCGGGGGCCCCGTCGCAGGCTCCTTTGGGCTTGTGCTCAGGCTGGAGCCCTCCATCCCCACGGAGGAACGCCTGGGTCTCCACATCTCTCCCTCCCCCTAATCTCCACGTCTCTCCCTGCTCACGAGCGGCTGCCCCGGGGCTCACAGAAAGCAGCTCAAGCTCCCGGCCATCCAGCCCTGCCTGCCTTCGCGTCCCTGATCTTGGTCGCCTGGATTGCTTTTACTTTCGTGGAGGTGCCACACACTGGCTGCCACTGGACCTTTGCACGCTCTGCCTGGAAGCCCACCCCCAGGCCCCTTGCCCCAGCAGCACACGTGTGCATAGCCCCACCTGGGTGCCTGTGTACCTGGGGTCCCCGCACTTCCCCGTCACACGTCACACAGGTTCTTAATGTTTTTCTCATCAGTCTCTGGAAATGGGGAACCGTGAGAAGGGAGAGTCTGTCTCTCTCCCAGCACGCAGCACCAAGCCTATGCTTAGGAGAGGCTCAGTCGCAGTTGTGGAACGAGTGAGCGAATGAGACATGGTGCCTGACCCAAAGACGCTCAGAGGCCCCAAGTCAAACCTTACGACGCGCCATGCTAAGTCCACCTCCCCACCCAGACAGCACAGCAGGGAGTGCTGTGGGAGGGCAGAGGAGGGAGCGGCAAACTTTCAGGGCATTTCTTTACAATATAGTGATATGTCTGCTGGATCTTGAAGGATGAATAGGAGTTTGCCAGTCAGAGAACAATGGAAAGAAGAAGAGCACGTGTTTACATTTTCCTTCCCACTGGTACTGGCCTCACACTGCTGGAGACAGCGTGAAGGTTACAGGTCCAGCAGGGAAGGTGGGGACAGGAGATGCGTGCTTGTCATCTGAGGGCTGGCTCACACTGACGTCCTTGCAGCTTTCCAGAAAAGAAAACAGTCTGAGTCAGGGCACCAAACTGGCTTGAGTAAATAATGGAACTCATAGATGCACATCTTTGAAAAGCCCAGGAGTGGACTTCAGGCACGGCTGGGTCCAGGGCCTCAGGAGATGTCATCAGGCTCCCATCTCCTGCCTCTGCTTCCCTCTCCAAGGGCTTTGCCCCCGAATCCTCTCCCTGTGCATGGCAAGAGGGCTTTCTGCATAGCAAGCCCAGTAAAGAGAGGGCTGCCTTTTCTCAATGTTTCCCCACAAAATTCCCACACAGACCCTTATTGACCTGACAGACCCATATCTGGTCATCTTTGAGCCAGTCACCGAGGCCAGAGGAGAATGGACTATGTCAAGTGTCTAGGCCTAGGACGTGTGCCCACTCTTGGCGGGGGAGGGGCCCGGGCAGGAGCAGTGCCAGCCTGTCCCAAGTGGCCCTGGACAGTGGTGGGAACAGGAGGTCCTCAAAGGAAGTCAGGGTGCTGCTGCCAGGGAAGGGGGCAGAGCCCAGAGGGCAAGACGGTCCCGCCGGGCTGGGGCTCTCAGGCCGAGGGAGCGACGTGTGCCAAGCCTCCCCTCTCTGCCGTGAGGAGCCTGGGTACCCACACGGCACCTGGGGCAGTCGACACGGCTTCCCGCCTTGGCTCCCCACCACTTGGCGTGAGTTATTTCTCCTCTCTGAGTTTCAGCTTCCTCCTCTGCAAAATGTGGCGAGTCTTTCTGGGAAGAGAAGACACAGAGGGAAGGCCGCTGAGATGGAGGTGGTGGCAGGGAGCGGCAGAGCCCCCAGAGGCTGGAGGAGGCAGGGAAGGGCTCTTCCCAGAGGCCTCGGGGAGGCAGGACCCCGCCACCCTTGGCCTCGACGACCAGCCTCCAGAACTCGGAGGCGACACTGCCTGCTGCTCTGAGCCACCCCATCTGTGACTGCAGAAGACGACCCCTCGTTGAGCTGAGAAACGTTCTTGTTTGTTTATGTGTTTACTCCCCATCCTTGTCCCCGGGGGACCCGCTCCACGTTGCCAGGTGCCATCTGCCATTGTCACTGCGGTGTCCCCGGCGTCTTGACCGGCACCGGTTGCACGGTGGCTGCTCACCAGGCGTGTGGGCGAGTCCACCGCCCTCGGCCTAGCATCCTCAAAGGCCCTGTCGCGTCCGGCCCAGCCTGCTGTTCCAGGCGGGCCCTCCCAGACATTTTGCTTTTGACAAATTGCTCTGGTGACAGACCGTGTTCCGTCCCTTCCCACCCTTCCACGCGCCCCGCCCCCAGTCGCTCACACTGTCCTCTCAGGGGGCAGCACAGCCCAGTGTCAACAAGCTGGAGGCGTGGGGCCCCCACGCCTGGCTTCCGCAGGGCTGTGGTGTGCCTGTGGCCTCACGCCAGCAGGCCCTGAGCCTCTCTGCTTCCTTCTCTGGAAAAGGAGGGTCAGCCCCCAGCCTTGAGAGCGCAGTAAGTGCTCAATAAATGATGCTGGCTGTAGCCAATTCTCCTGGGGTGTGCTGCCTTCCTGCAAGGCTGGCCTGGTCCAGTCCTCCTGCAGGAAGCCCTCCCTGACCAGCCTACCCTGGCCTAGCCCAACCAGGCATGGATTCTCCGAGGGCTCCCTTGCCACTGCACATAGCTCGTCTGGATCAGGGAGTTCTCTCCCGGCGCGTCCTGGCATCTCCCTGGCTACCAGCCACTGGTCCTGTTTTAATGAGGATTTCTCTTTGTGAATGGGGAAGCAGGGCTTTGATCTCCGTTCTGGAATCAACTCTCTTTGATAGCCGTGCCGAGGAACTGCTGGGAGTCAGGCTGGAATTCAAGTCTGGGCACTGCTGCGCTCACTGCCAGCCCCTGGGTGGGTTGCCTCCTGCTTCCAGCCTCAGTTTCCCCCTAAGTAGAAAGGGCTGTGAAGAGCCTCTCCATGAACTCAGCGAAATACCACCATAGCCCGTTTCTTTTGTAACTTCCTTCCTTTTTTTCTTTTGAGTCGGGATCTGGCTGGAGTGCCGTGACATGATCGTGGCTCACTGCAGCCCTGACTTCCCGAACTCAGGCCATCCTTCTGCCTCTCAGTCTTCCGAGTGGCTGGGACCACATGCCTGCACCATCACACCCAGCTAATTTTTAAATCTTGTTGTAGAGACGAGGTCTCACCAAGCTGCCCAGGCTGGTCTCAAACTCCTGGGTCCAAGCGATCCTCCCACCTCAGCCTCCCAAAGTGCTGGGATTATAGGTGTGAGCCACCACGCCTGTCCTTTGTTAAGTTTCACTGGCAAATCAACAACTATCCCCAGTTCCCTGATGAGGACCCATGAGGCTGGGAGAGAGAAAGGGACTTGTCCAACGCCCTCGGCCAGGCATGGGAGATTTGAACCCAGGTTGCCTGGTTCCTGGTATTGCTTATGCCTGTGACGCCCCAAGGCCAAAGTGAACTGGACATGCTGGGGGCCTGCGGGCGTGAGGCCATGGTGCACCAGAGCCCTGCTGAAGCCAGGCCTGGGGGCCCCACGCCTCCAGCTTGTCACCACTGGGCTGTGCTGCCCCCACGGGGACAGTGTGAGAGACTGGGTGGCGGGCGTGAGAGGATGGGAAGGGACGGAACACTGTCTGTCACCAAAGCGGGGGATGCTTTTCTCCAGGATGGGACAGTCCGAGCGCTTCAGGCAGGCAGTCAGGCCCCTGGCTGGGGAGGAGTGGCCATCTTCAAGGGTGAGTCCTTACATGTCCCCACGCCACCCAGCAGCCTTGACTCTGGGAGGCCGTGCTCACCGTGCTCACCCATCGTGTGCACAGAGCATCGGGGGGGTCTGGTGGGGACCGGCCCCGGGTGGGGGACGGGGCTGGCGCTGGACCCACACCGCACCCTGCCCCGCACTGGCAGCACCCCCTGCCCTGTGGGGCAGACACGCTCAGTGGGGGAGCTCCCAGCTCAGAGCCACACGGGCAGGGACAGCCTCGGAGCCACACGGGCAGGTTTCCGGACAAAAGCGTGCCACGGGTGAGAGTGGGGGCAGGGAGGGGCAGCAGCGGGTGAGAGACTGGAGACAGAGCAAGCAAGGAAGGACCTGCCGGAGACAGGGAGGGGGAGAACGCGATGAGCTCACCTCCACCCCGAGCCCAGTCTGCTTACAGACCTAGGGGCACAGGGCAGAGGGGGCTACCCAGTGGCCTGATGCCAGCACAGAGACCCACGTGGACAAGACCCCCCGTGACTACTTGGTGGACAAGGCGGGATGAGAGACCAGAACCCATTGAGGCGGAGAGGGCGACTGACCTGGGTTTTGCGCAGGGGCTGAGTAAGCCTGTTTTCTAATCTGTAAAGGAGTCTGAGCTGGGGCCCTGAATGTGCATGTGTGTGTGTGTGGTGTGTGGGGTGTGTGTGGGGGGGTGTGATGTGTGTCCATGTGCATGTGGTATGTGTGTGTCTGTGTGTGGTTTGTGTGGTGTGTGTCTGTGTGTGTGTGGAGACAGCATGTGGCTTGGATGTCCTGGGTGCCACCTCCTGGCCCTGGGCCTCCCATGGGGGAGGGCAGAGGGATCCGGCCTGGGCACAGCAGCTGCCCTCTCCCTCCCCACCGCCTCGTCTGGTGAGCCCCTCCCCTGCTCCCGGCTCCTTCCTCATCGCCAGGCAAACCCCAGTCACGGAACAAAGGGGTACTTGGGGCCAGCCATCAGCGCCGGAAGCTCACGGTTGCCTTCTCCCTGTTCTGGGATCCATCTTGCTCTGGGCTCATTAATACCAAGGGTGGCTGCCATTATTGAGTGCCTACTGAGTGCAAGGCCTGAAGCTACCATCTTTAGCAGGTCCTCTCGTCAGACCCTCAGAATTTCCCAGACCCCACTTCAGATGTGAGGACATCGGGGCCCCTGGGGTGAAGGGACCGGCCAGAGGGCCTGCAGGGGGAGGCGGCAGGGCCCAGGGGGGACACAGCTAGGGGCTGAGGCCAGGACACAGGGGCACGGCAGAGTCTAGTCTGATCTCCGGCAAATCGCCTTCCGCTTACGGCCTCGATTTCCCCATCTGTCTGAAGGGTTGCGGTAAGAAACAGAGACGGTTGTGGAACCCCTGGAAGGAGAAGCCCAGCAGACCTCCGCTGTGGACGGACGGGGCTAGATTCAGCTGAGCTGAGATCCAGCTCAGCCAGCCGCTGGGCGACCCAGGGCAGTGACGTAGCCCCGCCCAGCCCCTGCAAAGTAGGGTGCCGCCAGGAAGAGACCGGGGTGCCGGCTGAGGGCCTGCCGGCGAGGGCCCGGGCAGGGAGGACCTTTG
>NW_007247197.1:26413-43557 GCF_000164805.1 Carlito syrichta
CCCGTCCCCTCGCCGGGAGCTTGAGGCCCAGAGAGGGCTGTGACTCAGCCAGGTGGCACGGCAAGTGAGCGGGAGTCCTCACGCCCAGGGGTCCCCACGCCCCGCAGAGCTCCTGAGGTCTCCCACACGGCCTTCCCTTTCCTGCCTGGGGACAGGGGACTCTGAGTCAAGGAAGGCCGGGCAGCAGAGACTTGAGGGCCTCCTCCAGGACGCCGGGGGACCCGGGAGCAGCGGTGAGGGGGTGTCTGAGGCTCGTGTGAGGCCAGGCTCCAAGCAAGGGCGGGAGGAGGAGGACGGCCATGATGTCACCTGCAGGCCTGTTTAGAGCACTGTTGCCTGAGGGCCTCCGTGCGTGGGCACCGAGGACTCGCAGAAGTAAGGTGGAGTTCAGCCCTGGGGGCCTCCGCGTACCAGGGAACAAGCCCTGGCCTGGGGTTCTCAGCTCTGTTGCCTGTAGGGCTGTCGTGCCTTGTAGGATGTGGGACAGCACCCTTGACCTGCAACCCCACTGCTGTGACATTAAAAAAAATGTCTCCAGACATTGACAAATGCCCCCTGGGGGGCGGGGCCCCAGTCCCCCCAGCCAAGAACCGCGGGTCTAGATCATCCAGCTGGGCATGTGTTCACACGACCAAAACGCATCTGGTGAACTCTGGCTCTGAGCGTGTGCTGGGCATCGTGCTAGGGCCTGGGATGCAGCCGTGGAGTCACAGGTGTCACGTCTGTGCCTGTCACATTCGCTTCCTTGAGGAGAGAGTGAAGGTCGCCCACAGCGTAACGTGGGGGAGGGTGACCACGAGACTCCGGGGCGACATTTGCGCCTGGCCTCGAAGGCGGAGTGGGGGGTGCTGGGACAGAGAAGACGGGAAAGCGGACACAGGAGGCCGGGGGGCAAAATGGATAGCCTGGATCCATTCCCTGGAGATACTCGGAGCGCCTGCTGCGTGTGGGCCTCCCTGGGGAGACGGAGGGACGCAGGACCCTTCCGGCATGCGGGAGACTCAGGGCGCCCCAGGAAGGGTCTGCCCCTGCTCAGAGGCTTTCCCCGGGAGTGCTTTCCAGGAGAGGAGAGACAGAAGCCGGGCAGGCAGGGAAGGAGGAGGTGCCAGCACAGGCTTGGGGGGAGCCCAGGCTGGGGGGAACTGCAGGAGGCAGCCGGGGCAGGAACCAGCAATTCTGACAGCAGAGGAGACAGACACTGGAGGAGGAGGCGAGGAGAGGAGCCTAGCGCAGAGCGTGGACTTTGGCCTGGAGGCACTGGGGAGCCACGGAGGGCCCTGGAGCAGAGACGTACTTTTATTCTAGAAAATTCACTGTGGCTGTGGGGAGGATGTTGGGTTGGAGGGAGGGAGGGCCAGAGCAGGGGCAATTGCAAGCAGTCCAGGCGTGAAATGGGGCAGCAGTGCACAGAGGGCAGGGGACGAGCCCCAGACACCCAGAGGTGGGGGCATCAGGATGTGGGCTCCCGTGCCGGGCTGGGGCCCCAGAGGGGGCATCTGGGCAGGCGACGGATGTCTGGCAGTGCGGTCCCGAGATGCATCACCAGATTACAAACGCCAGTTAAAAGACAGGAGAGAAAGACGTGTCTGTGCGTCTCCGAATGCAAATGAGTTTGGAAACTTTGCTCTTAAGCATTATCTTTAAATATTGATAGCCGACATTTCTAAAGAGCTTAATGCTCTTTAAAGCCCAGGCACTGTTCTAAACACCTCACGAACATGAACTCGTTATGTCCTCAGAATAACCCTACCAGGGAGACGCTTCCTGTCATCTCCGTTTTGCAGATACAGAGACCGAGGCACAGAGAGTGTGAGTCAGCTGAGTCAAGACAAGAACGCAGGTTGTTTGACTCCAGAATCTGTGCCGTCTGCTGCCCTGTGCTACCGACACGCAGAGTTTGTTGACAGCCTGCTTGACGTGGGCTGTTTATAAAGTCCTGTGGTCTTGATATAACAGTCAAAAAGCATTTCATAGGTTGCGGTGGTGGGATGGAAACTGGAAAATCATCTGGAATCGCCCGGAAACCCAATTTCTGGGCGGTGACTACCGCCACCTGGTGGCAGTGTACCTCAAGCTGGGCCATGACAAAGACTAAACTTAATATCTTTCAGCAGTAAATTTAAGAAACTCCAGATGAGAGTGACAAGGACTCACGAATAATATAATCGCCACTATTGTAAAAAAAAAAAAAAACAATGTCCTCTGCTGGGCAGAAGAAAGAGACCAGGCTCACAGTGCCCAGGCCGAAGGGGGACCATGCAGGGCTTTGGGATGAGGTTGCCATGTCCCAGCCAGACCCTCTCCCCAGTTCCCTAGACGACCAGCGTTCGGCATTTCTGAAGCAGCTGGTGGGAGCCGGGGTGGGCTGGGGTGTTCCTCTGCAAACACGGGCCGTACCCATGACCCCGACCTTCTAATCCCTGGGCTTAGCTGACTTCATTAACTCCAGGGGGCTTGAGAGAGACCCTCCAAATCATTCTCTGATAAACCATACTCATGAAAGTCCCACTGCTGGGGGCTGTGCAGCAAGCCTCCTGCCTGGAGACAGGGGACTGGAGGTGCTGACCCTGGGATGTGAAACCTCTGCCGGCTGGTGAAAGGGCAGGGTCCGCCCCACCCCCTGCCAGCCAAGGGGCAGTGAGGGAGAAAACTGGGTGAAAGCAGAGCATGCTGGGTAGCCTGGCCAGGAGCTGAGCGGTCCAGCCTCCCACCCCCCACTGTGGTCGCCATGGCAACCGAGGAAGGAGGAGGAGAGGAGCGACCACTCGCCCCTCAGACAGTGGGAACCTATTCCAGGTCACCCCTGGCCTTACCCCGGGGGACTTGGGGCCATCAGCCGCTCTGCGCTCTTTGCACCCGGCGGCATGGGATTTTGGGGGGTGGTCCTCAGCCCAGGCTGGCCCAGGGGGCCCCGAGATGGAGGCTGCAGCCACGATCCTGTCCCTTGGAAAATCCCAATCCCACCGGGAGTCTCCTTCCTGGACTCCCAGATCCCTCAAGATGAGGCTGGGTTTGGTCTCTGAGGGCCCCTCTACCCCCCACTGTTGTGGAGTGAGCGGTGGGTGCAGCAAGGAGGCGGCACCCACTTTGGGGACAGACCAAATATTTTATGAGTAATTTAATATCTAGAGCATGAGCCACTGAGCAGAGAGCTGGTCAGCTGCCTGGGGCAAGGAACCGGTCTGGTCCTCGTAATGCAGGGGCCAGGGTGAGGGGCAGACAAGGACAGACCTGGGCTGCAGGGACGTTAATCCTTCAAGGGTCCTTGGATGGAGCTGGGAAGGGGTGGGGTCAGGGCCTGCTTTTTGCCCCATCCCTGATGGCTCCAGCACTTTGAACCTGGGAGGGAAAAGTGGCCCACTGAGGCACTGGCTTTGAGACCCAGGGATCTGCGTTTGGCTCCTGCTGGGTGTGTGACCCTTGACTAGTGACTCCACCTGTCTGAGCCTCAGTTTCCCTGTCCATGACATGGGAATGATAATGATGGTCCTCCACCATGAGAGGTAAGAATTCAGCAATCAGGCCAGGCACGGTGGCTCCCACCTGTAATCCCAGCACTTTAGGAGGCCAAGATAGGAGGATGGCTTCAGGCCAGGAGTTTGAGACCAGCCTGGTCAACATAGCAAGACCCTCAACTCTATGAAAAACAAACAAACAAACAAACAAAAAGGCGGGGCGCAGCGGCTTATACCTACAATCCCAGCACTTTGGGAGGCCGAGGTGAGAGGATTACCTGAGCTCATGAGTTCGAGATCAGCCTGGGCAACCTGGCAAGACCTCATCTCTACAATAAATCAAGAAAAGTTAGCTGGGCTTGATGGCACATGCCTGTAGTCCCAGCTACTTGGAAGGCTGAGGTGGAAGGATCGATTAAGGCCAGCAGGTTGAGGCTGTCGTGGCCGTGAGCAACAGACTCAGGCTGTGGTGGCCTGGGCAACAGAGTGAGACTCCAACTCAAAAAAAAAAAAAAACGAATTTAGCAATCATGAAAATTATGAATACAGGGCATTTAGTGCAGTGCCCGGGGCCAGCAAGTACTCAGCCAAAAGACCTTCCCTCATGACTCTGATGTGCGTGAACCTCACAAGAGCCCTGCAAAGCCCCCCACCTCCCTCATGGGTGCCTCTCCACACCTAACCACATCCTGGACTCATGAGGCCATAGTTGTGTCCTGTCTCCTGACACGTGCTTTAGCTGCTGCTCGGGGTTTCTGAGGAGAGGGTCCTGTCCAGCCTGGTGGCACGGGAGGGGACTGGCTCCGAGTCAGAATCCCACCCAGCCCAGCCACATCCCAGCTGTGTGTTGGGTGGGGGGAAGGGGGCAGACAGGCGTTTCTCCTCCCTGGGCCTCTGCTTCCTCATTCATGAGATGTGATAGTGAAATGCTATCCTTGTAAGGATGCGTTTGCGGTTGCCGAAGCCCCTTCTGTGGCGATGCTGGCACAGAGCCTGGTATGCAGTAGATGCTCTTCACCGAGACTTCAAAAGCACGGCTCAGGTGCCAGAATGTGGGAGTCCACGTCCCAGCTCTCAGCCAGGTGCTAGCTGTAAGGCCCTGGCCAAGTTACTTAACCTCCCTGCCCCTCGGTCTCCACATCTTGGACTGGGCATCACAGTAGTACCTACCTCTCGGGGACGGAACGAGGGAAGATATGTCAAGCCTTTAGAGCAGAGCCTGGAATAGAGGAGGCGCTTGGTCAACGCCAGCTGCTCTCTCTCCTGCGTTGGAAGTCAGGGAGCAATTTGTGAAGAGGCCCTCCGTTCTGTCCCCAACCTGCCTCGCCATCCCTGGGCTCTGGGGGTGGGTCTCCCACACTCTGTCTGGTGCTCGGTTGCCGTGTGGTGAGCTCACTCCCTGGGAGCCCCAGCCGCATCGGGGCTTCTTCCTCCAGCCGAGGGGTTCTGCCCCTTTCTTGGTGACACCTCCCAGCCTCCACAACCTAGGCCCATCACCGTTTCACTTCCCGGAAGAAACTCGATGTGTCTGAGCTGAGGTGACCCAGAGATCAGTAGGCCCCGTCTCTGCATCTTACGGATTGGGAAACTGAGGCTCAAGAGGGGGAGGGTGGTTCCCAAGCCACACAGCAAGTGGACACTCAGGCCAGGACTTGAGCCCAGGGCTTCCGACTCATAGTCCAGTGCTGCTTCACGGCAGACTGCCTCTCTGGGTTCGGGCGCCACAAATGCCCCATTCCACAGATAAGGGTCCGGAGGCCCAGGGCCATCGCCCCCCAGTGGGTGAAGGGAGGTGGGGCAGACCCAGGCCGGGAGGCACCAGAATCAGGGCGAGCTCTATGCCCCTCCCCCGAGGGGTCCAGCCTCACCGCGGTGCCCCCTCGAGGAAGAGCCCAGCCGGGCCAAAGACTAGCCTCATTTCACAGATGGGGAAACCGAGGCCCCAAAAGTGGAGTCACTTACCTGAGGCCACACAGAGAGACAGGGACTCTGGGACTCCACCTCCAAGTGCCTGTTTTTCAAGTCTCGCTGAGGATCTCCACGTCTCTGCCAGCCTGGGCAACCATGGAGCAACCCTGTATATAGAGCTCAGCTCCATTCCCCAGCCACCCTGTTTGTTTTCCTGGAGACTGAGTGTCTGCTTTCTTCAAGGGACACCCTGGGTATCTCACAACAGTTATCTTTATCTCCCTGATAGCCCACAGGCACAAATATTATTGTCCCCATTTTATGGATGGGGAAACTGAGGCTCTGAGGGGAACAGGACTGCAGGTCACAACATCCTCTGGCCTGGCTGAGGGCTCACTGCACAACTGTTCTCTCATCTCTCTTCTGCGCTCGCCCCCACACCCTAGCCCCACCAACCCCGCTGGTCCTGCACGGGTTTCCCGGCCCCCCAGGAACCCACCCCGTACGAGCTGCCAGGGTCTGAGCCATACCACAGAAGCGATGAGACAGCTTTCAAGTCTCCCTCCCTGGAAGCCAGCTGGGCGGGAGCTGGCAAGGCTGACCTTTATGGACTGCCTTTCATGGCAGCGGTGACGTGTTCCAAGCAAGGCTGGAGACACCTTGTTAACCAGGGCTCCGCTGTCTCTCCTGGGGACACCTGTGCTCATGGGCAGAGACTGTCCCCAGAGGGGGGATGTCAGGAGCTGGAGCTGTAGCTATGTCAGGTGCTGGAGCTGCAGCTAGGTCTGCACGGTGGCCCAGCCTGCGTCTAGCCACAGCGCCAGCAGGCGCCTGGGCTTGCTGGGGTGGCCAAACTCAGGCTGGAGGGAGAGAGGGAACCCATCCCACGGAGGCGCAGGGCTTTTTGATTTGCCTCCTGGGGCTCACCGAAACCTCACCAAAACCTCCACACAGCCGGCAGCCTCGTTTTGCAGATAAGGGTCGAAATGTTTGCTGGGCACCTCCCGTGTATCCAGGAGGGTGTGGGGTCTCTATAATGGATGCTCTTTATCCTGGGCCTGCTGTGTGCCCAGCAGGTACTTTATTTTTATTTATTTATTTATTTATTTTTTTGAGTTGGAGTCTCACTCTGTCGCCCGGACTGGAGTGCAGTGGCCTCTCCCGGCCACCGCAGCCTCGACCTGCTGGGCTCCGGTGATCCTTCCGCCTCAGCCTTCAGAGTAGCCGGAATTACAGGCATGCGCTACCACGCCCGGCTGATTTTTTGATTTATTGTAGACATGAGGTCTCGCTGCCCAGGCGGGTCTCGAACCCATGGGCTCAGGCAATCCACTCACCTCAGCCTCCCAAAGGCGCGGGATTACAGGCTGAGTCACCAAGCCCGGCTTCCAGCAGGTACTTTAAAAGCACCAGCTCACGCGGAGCTCAGGCTGTAGGAGTCAACACCACTCCATTCTGTAACCTAGAAGTAAAGGCTCAGAGTCCAGGTAGCTTACTTGCCAGGTACCCATCTAGAAAGTGGCAGTCACCCAGGTAGAAAATGGCAGAGTCAGTTAGAAAGCACCAGGGTCTCCCAGCTAGAAAGTGGTAAAGTCGCCCAGCTAAAAAGTGACAGTCACCCAGCTAGAAAGTGGCAGGATCGCCCAGTTAAAAAGACATAGGGTGGCCCAGCTAGAAATTGGCACTGTCGCCCCGCTAGAAAGTGCCAGGGTCTCCAACTAGAGAGTGGCAGTCACCCCGCTAGAAAGTACCAGGGTCACCAGCTAGAAAGTGGTAGTGCCACTCAACTAGAAAGACACAGGGTCACCTAGCTCAAAAGTGACAGGGTTGTCCAGCTAGAAAATACCAGGGTCATCCAGCTAGAAAGTGGTAGTGTCGCCCAACTAAAAAGTGACAGTCACCCAGCTCAAAAGTGGCAGGGTTGCTAACCTAGAAAGACACAGGGTCGCCCAGCTAGAAAGTGGCAGGGTCACCCAGCTAGAGAGTGGTAGGCAATCACCCAGTTAGAAATGGCAATCACCCAGTTAGAAAGTGCCAGGGTCACCCAGCTAGAAAGATGCTGGGTCGCTCAGCTTGAAAGTGGCAGTGTCAGACTGCTAGAGAGTGCCAGGGCACCCAGCATGAAAGTGCCAGGGTTGCCAAGCTAGAAAGTGCCAGAATCCCCAGCTAGAGTGGCAGTCGCCCAGCTAGAAAGTGGCAGGATCGCCCAGCTAGAAAGTGGCAAAGCCTGGCAGGGCTCTGGCGAGCCACCAGCAGGGGAACGTGCCTAGTGCCTGCACATGGTGGGTGCTCAGGACTCTGTACACGGCCTCTCCTTCCCTGCCCTGCTGGCTGCCTCATTTATACCCTCCTTTACCCCAAGATGCTGGGACACAGCTTGAGGGTCACATGCATGAGAGAAGGCGCCCATGAGGGGAATCTGGGAAAGCAACGGGAAGATGAGAGGGAGGCATGAAGACTCAAGATGGAATGAGACTTGAGGTTACCAAGGAAATAATCTCCACGGAGATCACATGCTTGCTGCTGGGAGTCTTTGGACATTTTGGGGCCTGGGTTCTCCAGGGCATCGCTGGGGAAAAAGCCTCAGCCTCCCTGCCTCTGATTGGGGAATGACCATGCCCACGTGGGGGGGGGGCATTGTGAGGTCCAATGGGTCGACGTCTGTAGGACTGGCATGTTTGTGAGGCTGGGTAGGCTTTGCCTTGCCTGCCTCTGTTTTCTTCAAAACTCCAAGTCTTCCCCGTGGACATGTCCTAGGGGCCTGGGAGGCATGGTCGCATCCCCTGTCCTTCCAGGCAGGTCACGATGTGATAGTCCTGCCACCTTCCTTCCTGCCATTCAGCAGCTGTTCATCGAGCATATGTGATGTCTGTCTGTCTCCAGGCCCTGTGCTCTCTGGAGTAAGGAAGATCAATCAACTGATAAATGAATGAACTAACATATCCATGCTTTCATTCATACACTTGATAAAGATGCGTCTTCCAGGCTCTCTGGGCTGTGAAATGTCCTCTGACTCCTTCTGTTCTCTCCCGGGTCCACTGTGTTTTGTGTAGCCGAGAGTTCTGGATAAGTGAGGTGGAGGGGGGACTTGGCCTCTGCTTCCTCACTGGTTGGTATCGCTGTGAGGATCTTTGCCCTTTTCCTGTGGGGATCGCCAGGCAGCAAGCTCCCCTCGCTTGAAATCAGCAGGCTTGGGGCAGACTTGGGAAGCTGCTTTAGTCAAAGCTCCCCTGAGGAGGTTCATGCAGCTGATCAAGTTCAACTTTAGGCTCAGAGAGGAACAGCTACTTGTCTGAGATCACACAGTAAGTCAGGTTCCAAGGCCAACTGGAACTGAGAGTTCTTGACTTCCCATCCAGGGTGCTTCCTGCCCTGCCAGGTGCCCCCGCAGGGGGTGTCCCTCCATGGGTGGCCCTGCTGGACGTCTTGAGCAAACACCCCCTTTCCCCCACATCTGGCCGATGGGGTTGTCTTTGGTTATGTGCAAAAATAAACGCAGCTTGCAGCTGGCTCTGAAAGCAGGGTGTGTGCTTGTGTGTGTGTTGGGCGGGATGGTTAAGACAGGGCTCCTGGTGCCCCATTTTCAGTAGGAGACCAGAGGTGAGGACATGGGGGAGAAACAGGAGGGAGACCGCGGCGCTCAGCCTCGAGGAGATGGACGATCCACCCTTGGTCCTTTCCTTGTCTGCCCCTGAACGCCCTCATCCTCACCATCAGAACATCATCACACCAGGAGTGGTGGCTCACGCCTGTCAGCCCAGCACTTTGGGAGGCTGAGGCAGGAGGATGGCTTGAGGCCAAGAATTTGAGGTCACAGTAGGCTATGATCACACCACTGCACTTCAGCCTGGGCGACACAACCAGACCCTGTCGCCAAACAAACAAGCATCACGATAGCAACAATGTCAGCAACAGGCCAGTTACCATGCTTGCTGTCCAGTCCACTTGCCCCCATGCGGGCCACTGTCTGTGGAGAAGAGAACCCGGCTTCACAGCAGGTCAGGATGCTGACTCCCAGCTCCTGCCTGGCTGCCCGAAGCCTGGTCTCAACTCGGCACATGAAGGCCCGCCTGGTGTCTTGTTAGAGAAGCGAATTCTCAGCCCCCACCTCAGACCTACTGAATTCAAATCTGCATTTTAGCAAGGCTCCGGGTGATTTTTGTGCACATTATAATTTGGGGAGCCCTGCACTATCACAGCACCCCAATTCTAATGAGAACCCGTCACCGTTACAACACCGTTACACCGTTACAGCGAACACC
The DNA here is from genome assembly GCF_000164805.1 of Carlito syrichta. NCBI lineage: Eukaryota > Metazoa > Chordata > Mammalia > Primates > Tarsiidae > Carlito > Carlito syrichta. Next base: position 36,039 of record NW_007247197.1, read on the forward strand.
GTTACCGTACACCGCTAGTACTTGTGGAGAACTTACAACAGCTAGAACTTGCGGAGCTTTGTACACAGGATCCCACTGAAACCTCATCAGTTTTCTGGAGTGGCCGTGACTATCGCCCCCATGTGACAGAGGACCACACTACGACCCAGAGAGGTTAAGTGTTCAGCCTGAGAACACACAGCTTGGAAGTGGCAGAGGTGGGATGTGAACCCGGCCTGTCTGAGCCCACTGTCCTCTAGTTCCAGCCTCCCTCGTTGTGTCTCCATTGCATGTGGGTGTCGAGGGCCCAGGAAGTCTGCCTCCCCTTCTTCTTCCCCATATGGCCACCGGCTTCCGTGGGGAGCGGCTGGGTCTACTAATTGTTCACATCTTTTGTGTTCATGAGTTCAGCCCTCTGGCTGGAGTGGAGGTGCATCTGTGGTGGAATGCAGATTCCCGGGCCCCTACAGCTCTGTCTGCTCATAGGGAATCAGGGCCTCTGAGACGGGGCCTGGACATCGGCGAGTTTCCAGGGGGATTTCATTCCCCACTAAAACAGAAGATCCAGCGTCTCGGATCACAAAGGGCAGGGGCTGCAGTGCCCATTTGACAGTCGAGGGCACCAAGGCCCAGGCAGCTTCTCTGTCCATGTCCCAAGGCTGGAATCGGGCAGACTCACTTAGCGGAAGGAGCACTGGCTGGGGAGTCAGGCAGTTCTGGGCTCAACTTCCTGCTCTTCTCCTTCAAGGTTGGAACCGTATCTGGGTCTAAATCTAGCCCACAGCCTGTCGAGTGCAGCCTGCTGGCTAAGAATGGTTTTGACATTTTTAAGTGGCTGAAAAAATCAAAAGAAAAATATTTTGTGACACGTGAAAATTATGCAAAATTTAAGTTTTAGTGTCCATAAAGATTTATTGGAACCCAGCCACGCTCATTTATTTATATGTTGCTTACGGCTGTTTTTGTGCTATAAGAAGCGGGTTGAGTTGTTTCAACTGCGCCGTGTGACCCTCAAGGCCTAAAATACTTCCTGGTTCTTTGCAGAAAAAGTTTGGCAACACCAGGGCTGGAACAGTGATTCTCAAACTTTAGCTGCATCAAAATCACCTGGAGAGCTGGTGAAAACAGATTGCTGGGCCCCCTTCCCCAGATTTTCTGAGTCAGCCGGTCTGGGATGGGGCCAGGGAATTTGCATTTCTGACAAGTTCCGGACACTGAGGCTGGGTTAGTGTCCTCGGAGGACACTGGTTCAGGGGAACCTAGGTCTTCGAGCTGATCCTCAGACCCACCCAGAATTCAGAGCCCACCCAGACAGTGGGTTTGGCTGGGGGTGAAGGAAGGGAGGAGGGAGGAGCTCCCGGGGTCCCACGTGACCCCGTCCCTCCTCCAGGCCAGCCTTCTCCTGGCGTCTGCTCCCCTCTGGTGGCAGCGAACCTGGAGCAGCCTTGGCACAGTCAGCGTTGACCGCCCCGCCCTCCGTTTGAAAACACGTTTCAAAGTCTTCCAGGGGTGCACCTCCCTCCCCAGGGAGTCTACTTCCGGTAATTTAACCCAATAAAAGAATCAAGGATCTGGACCATCAACAACACTGCCACATTGTTATTAGTTTTATTTCCTTTTATTTTGAGTCAGAGTCTCGCTCTGTTACCCAGGCAGAAGTGCAGTGGACTGATCATGGCCCATCACGGCCTTGGCCTCAGGAGATCCTCCCACCTCAGCCTCCCAAGCAGCTGGGACTGCAGGTGTGCACCACCATGCCTGGCTAATTTTGGGATTTTCTGTAGAGATGCGGTTTGCTATGTCACCCAGGCTAGTCTCAAACTCCTGGGCTCAAGCAATCCTCTTGCCTCAGCCTCCCAAAATGCTGGGGTTACAGACGCGAGTCACTGTGCCTGGCTGCACTGTTTATTTTTACAAGGGTGAGACAGGAGGCCAGGGCAGGGTACGGGCCCTGCCCGTGTGTTCTGAGAACTGCCGCCTCCCGTGGGGCTGGGCCCTGTAGTCTGGACAACGGTGCACAGACCTTCAGCACATGGGTTAACTAGACCTGGACCCCAGGTCCTCTGTTAACTGAGGCAGGTGGCATCCCTCCCCAAGCCTCAATATTCTCGTGTATAGGATGAGAGCAGTATGATTAGGGCAGTGGCTCTTCACATATGATCTCTAAAGCTGCAGCAATAACCTCCCATGGGAAGTGTCAGGAAATGCTTATCCCAGCAAGACCTCCCGGGGTTCTGAGAACCACCAGGTGAGGGTCTCTACTCTGTAGGCGTGTCGTGACTGTCGAAGGAGTTACAAGTGTCTAGCTTCCTCACCTGCTGCTCCCGTTGTCATGGGCCTACGCTGCTTGGCCAAGAGTGTCCCTATTTCCAGCTGGGCCCATCAGATTCCCTCTCCTGGGACTTGGGAATGAGAGACGCTAGACTCTGTCACTTCCATGGGGGGATGGGGTTGACAAGGGGTCACAGCATCGTCTGGGGTACCCACTTGCCTTCACGGTTGAGGGTCTTGCTGCAGAGAGAGGCATCGAGAAGAGAGATCAGAGGGATACTGAAGCCTGGTCTAGGGAGCATCCGGGTCTGGTTCCTAGGTCCTTTGGGACTGAATTATCCCCCTGTTCCTGGGTTCCTCTGATAAGTCCCTTCTTTTGTCCTTTTGAGGGGCTTCTGCCACTTGCAACTAAAAGGGCCCTGGCATGTTGAGGGTTGGAGTCAGGGTCAAGGTGGTTCCTGAGCGTCAAGGTCACAAGTCTGAGGGAAAACACTTCCCTTCCTTTCTCTGCCAACTGTGAGCCCAGTCAGAAGATTCAGGTCCTGTCTCTACCCCATTCCTGCTGAGAGGAGGCAAAGGGGAAGAGGAAGGTGACTGGGCTGTATGGGACAGGTGAGCCCACCTCTGGGCTCCCTCACTGTTCTTGGTCCTGGTTCTCATGATGAAGCCTCAACTAGCTCCCTGGAGAGCTGGAGGGGGGCTGAGCCCTCGCCTCTGACTAGAAAAGAGCAGTCATAACAGTGAAGAGTTTAAAGCTGGGAATGCTGGTGTAGAGTAAGGATGCTGGGCTGCAGCGGGCCTGGCTGGCTACATGGTCAGAACCCTGGATTCCTGGCACTCCGGAGCTCGTGGGAGGGCACGCCAAGGGCACTGTTAGGTGTATCCTGGTGGGGGGCCTGGCGGAGGGCAGGAGGCAGAGTCAGGGCTTCTGGGTCAAGGGCCAGAGGGGCTGGTCCTGCAGAGAGCCAGGTGGCCAGTGGCAGCTCCTGAGACAAGCCAGCAGTAGCGTGACTCTCTGGCCAAGGCCGGCCCTGCCTGGGTCCATGCAGCAGGATGGGGTGCTCTGAGCATGCCTGACACACAGCCAGACCTGCCCCTGGGTGGGTGTAGCCTGACCTCGATGGACTCAACTGCATAGGCTGGAGATCGTGAACTTTTGAGGTCCAACGGGCTCAGGTGACAGGCCATGGGACTGCAGAGGGGGCTGCAGAAGGGATTTTGACAGGTGCAGGGGGCAAGGAGGTGGCATGGCCACAGGTTTAGCACAAACTTGGAAGCAAACAGAAGCAAGCTCTAAGTCCAGCTGTGTACCTGTCAGCTGTGTGCCTCCTGGCAAGTTGCTTGCCCTCGCTGTCTCTTATTCCCAAGTCCCAGGAGAGGGAATCTGATGGGCCCAGCTGGGAACAGGGACACCCTTGGCCAAGCAGCTGAGGCCAAGAAGGCATAGGCCCATGACAACGGTGGCAGTAGGTGAGGGAGCTAAACAGCGGTTTCTCCTTCGACAGTCACGACAGGCATACGGAGTAGAGACCCTCACCTGGTGGTTCTCAGACTCTAGCAAGCATCAGAACCCCGGGAGGGCTTGCTGGGACGTACATTTCCTGACAGTTCCCATGGGAGGCTGTTGCTGCAGCTTTAGAGACCATATGTGAAGAGCCACTGCCCTAATCGTACAGATTTCTTCTCTGTAAAATGAGGATAATACTATGTACCTCCTAGGGGTTGTGCTGGGGATTACATAGATAATGTGCATTGAACACTCTATGCACAATAACGCAATTGTAGCTGTTAGTACTAGACTCAAAGGCCAGGCAGACAGTTTGTATCAGAAGGGTTGAGCAGCGGAAGGAAGATCTGGCTCCTGGAGAAAAGATTCCAGGTCTCCCCGTTGGGGAGTCTGAGTTCGGGGCAAGTCCCCCAGGCCCAGCTGGTGCCGGGAGGTGGGGCGGAAGCTGTATCCAATGAATGGAGCCTGAGAGACGAGCCAGCCACACAGGCGGCCGAACTGGTGCCGTGGGCCTATGAGACAGGGCCGGAGTAGCTTAAGTCCCGCCTACCTCGGGTTAGGATTGGTTGAGGGCTTTGAGGGGTGGGGCTAGTAGGAGGGGCGGAGGGAACAGGTGCAGGGCTGGGCGGGACTCCAGAATCCTAGCCCCGGCTCTCAACCAATCAGGCAACGAGGCTCTCCTGAGTGGCTGCGTCCTGGGCTCCGCAGAGGTTGAGAAACCACAGGCACACTGAGGGGACCGGGCGGGCGAGAGTGCGAGGCCGGACGCAGGCTGTGCGGCTCAGACCTGATGAAACGGGGTTGGAGGAGGCCAGGGGAGTGAGCGTGTGGGGGCAGGACTGGCTGGGCTTCGGGGAGGAGGTGTGGCTTGAGTGAGATTGGCAAGGATGGGTGGACAGGCAGAGTGGACGGCTCCCGGGTGGGGGGACCACGAGAGGAAGGGCACCGAGGTGGGAAAGCCCGGGCTTGTTTAAAAGGCAGGAGGGCCCATGGAGCGAGGCGGGAATGCCAGGCTCACAGGCTGGGGCCATATCCCACGGGCAGTGGGGAGCCATGGAAGGACTTTGAGCTGGGGAGTGACACTGATTCTGAGGCGCCTGTGCCAGGCTGGGAGGGAGGATGGGGGGGAAGAACCGAAAGGGGTGAGAGGTTCCTGCACCAAGTCAGCCGAGGTCTTGGGGAGGACCCCTTGGTCAGGGTCGCGTGAAGGTACAAGCACAAAGCCCCTTTAGGGGCTGGGCTAGACAAGCTGCCTTGAAAGGCGTCTCGGGTCATGGGTGGGCAGACGTGCCCCTGAGCCCCGACTCTGCCGTGAGATTGTGGACAATCCCTGCATCCCTGTGTTTCCTCCTCTGTCAACTGGGCACAGTGCAACCTACGTCCTCGGAGGGGCGTAGGGATTCGTGGAAGAATAAGGAGTGGGTCTAGCCTGGTGCTGCCGGTGTAGTGTGTGCCCCCCCCCCCCACTGTGTGGCTGGCACAGAAGGACATCAGAGGTGGCCTTCCAGTCTCATCCAACTGAAAGGAATTTCTGCCTTCGGAGGTCATTCATTCATTCATTGTTCATTCATTCATTCAACCAATATGTCTGAGCACTTACTAGGTCCCAGGTGCTGGACACAGAGTTGCAAGAGACCGTGTCCCTCAGCCTAGAAGAGTTTATTGACTCATTCAGCAGCGTTCCCAGAGCACTCTGGCCAGGCAGGGAGTTCCTGGAGGCCAGGCTGGCTGGGCGAGCACAGCCCCCTGGGTCACGCCTCCACATCTGGGAAGAGCAGGAACCCAGAGAAGATGCTGTTGGCGCCCTCGATGCCCAGCAGGGAGTTCTTGTCGGTGGCCTGCAGGAAGACGCTTTCCCCCTGCTCCAGCTTGAGGACTACGCCACCCGTGGTCACCTGGAAGGTGTTGTAGGCATAGTCGCAGAAGGTGACCACCTTCTGCATGCGCTCGCGGCCCCGGACCAGGTTGACGCACAGGTTGCCACGGGAACTGGCGTGGTAGGTGAAGTAATAGAGGCCGGGCACCCTGCAGGTGAACTTGCCGCTGCGGGGCTCGTAGTTGTTGTTGGTGTTGGTGACCACGGTCTCGAAGCGGATGGTCTGGTCCCGTCGCAAGATACTGTTCGTGGTTCTCAGGGCCGAGAAGGCGATTTTCTGGGTGGCCTTGTAGTCTCCCGATTCCCCCTTTGGGCCGGGGGGTCCAGGAGGGCCTGGGGTACCTTTCGGGCCAACAGGACCCTTGGGGCCGACTTTTCCTGGATTCCCGGGAATCCCTGGGTCCCCCTTCTCTCCGAACTCACCATGGTCTCCAGCTAGCCCTGGGAGGCCTGGAGGGGCGGAGACAAGAGAAGCAGGAGGTGGGGGAAGGGTCACTGAGGCGAGAGGAGGAGCCCTGGCCGGGACCTTGGGCGGGGCCCTGGCCCTTCCCAGCCTCAGCCTCCCATCAGTGTAATGGAGTGGGGGCATCAGAGAGGGGCTCGGCGTCTCCCCCAGCCCAGCCTTCTGAGTCTGGTGTGCTTGGCGGTGATGGGGATGCCAATACTGAGGAAGGGGCTGGGCCTGCCCTCCACCCCACCTGCTGGTCACCTTGTTCAGGCCAGAGCAGGGGTGGTGAGTGCTGTGTCTGTGCCTCTCTCCCCTCCCCTTCCCACGGCAGACATCCTTAATTGATCATGGCTTCCTTTCTTGCTGTCCCTGGAAGAGGATTTTAGAATTCCTCTGCCTCCACCAGCCCAAGCAGCCACTGCCCCTTGGTTGGGCCCAGTATGAGATAAAACCCCTTTTCCAGTCGACAGGCAGAGACAGTGCCTGGGAACATGGGCCCTGGGGACAGATGGACGGACTTCTCACACCACATCTGCTATTGCTAGGTGTGTCACCGTGGCTGGGCCGTGTTCTCTGAGGCTCGGCGTCCTCATCTGTCGGATGGGGAGGTGACATTTTGTGGGACTGCACGGGTTACGTGAGATTCTACAGGAGGGGTGGCTGGCATGGAGTGTTGCCCGTGCCTGTGGGTTAAGTGAACGCATCAACTGCATCGCACAGGGGCTTTTCATGGCGGGAGGTCTCATTTGAACCCTACGACAGCGCTACAAGAGTGTTGTCCCCATTTTACAGGTGAGGACATGGCAGAGGAAGAGCACTGGTCTTTCCCAGCCTCAGCCTCCCATCGGGGTAATGGAGTGGGGGGCCACTCACTCCAGAGGTCAATTCACACCCAGGGCTGTGTGACCACAGCTGTGCTCCCCAGCCCTGGGGTTTAATGGTGAGAGATCCATGGTCTGGTCTCAGCCTTAACACTTACTGGGCTACCTTGGGTAAGTCAGTAGCCTTTCTGGACATCCGTTTTCCTGTCTGTAAAATGGGAATCAGAATTCTCTCCTGGCAAAGTGACTGCAAGCACTCAGCAAGCGGATGGCTTGGCGCTTTTGCAATCTCAAAGGCAGGCAACTGTGACTGGGGGACAGATGGCGGGGACCGGGTTGGTGGTACTCGTGTGTCCTCAGAGCCCATAGTACCTTTCTCTCCCTTTGTCCCTGGGGTCCCAGGTTGACCATCAGAGCCGGGTGCCCCAGGGATGCCCGGGATGCCAGGGATGGCCGGGTCTCCGGGGCAGCTGCTCTGGGCCTGGAAGACATTGAGCAGACCCAGGAGCAGCAGTGGCAGCAGCCCTGGGACGCCACCCCATGGGGTCTTCATCATCACAGTGCGTCACCTGCCCCCTGCGGGAGAAGCCGATGCGGAGGACACCGTTGTGGTGACT
>NW_007247197.1:43850-55389 GCF_000164805.1 Carlito syrichta
CCCTCGATCTCTCCTTCCACCCCTCCCTCCATCCGTCCCTCCCTCCCTCCCTCCACTGCTTCCCCCCACGTGTTCACCGATGGTCTCCTCTCCACTAAACCCAGTACTGGGTGCTGGGGAGTCAGTGATGGACAAGACAGATGTGGTCCTGCCATCGCCTGTATCAGCACTTCCTTTTTATGGCTGAATAACATATGTGATATTATAAAATATGTATTTGGTCCTGGCATGCAACTCCTAAGAGCCTGAGAAATACCAAAGTGCTGTCTTTTGGTAGGCTAATGACTGACTGAAGGCGGGCAGCCCCTGGGAAGGGGAGGGTGACCAGGACAGGATTAGAGGATTGGGACTTTCGGCTCCAATCTTCAGCCTCTGGGACGAGGAGATGAGCTGATGGCAAAGTTAACCACCAGTGGCCGATGGCTTCATGGCTACCTCATGAAGTCTCCGTAAGAACCCAGGAGGTGGGAGGATTGCCTGAGCCCAGGAGTTTGAGACCAGCCTGGGCCACATAGCGAGACCACATCCTTCATGACCCATCAGGCCACAGAGGCTGAGCTGTTTTCTGCTCCTAAAACGGGAGAGCCGCGAGGTCTCTGCCCACCTCCCCAGGAAGCCGTGGGGGGCCCAGGTGAGGTCTGGATGCGAAGGACTCAGGATGCTCTGAGCTCCTGCCCGGATTGTTGCTCTGCTACTCTTGCTGCTGTTGGTGGATCCCCACGACACCCGGAAACATGGGTTGTGATGAATTTCCCACCGTCACAGGAGGAAACTGAGGCTCAAAAGCTAGAAAGCAACCTACCTGAAGTCACCAAGTGAGTTAGTTAGTGGCAGGGCTGTGGCCAAACCCCTGCCCTTCCTGCCTCATGCTGGCTGCACCAACATGGAATTGGGCGCAGGCAGAGGGCTCCCCGGACCATAAAACCTGCTGGCATTTGACCTGTGTGCCCTGAAGACTCAACCTCACCCCCGCCTAGTCCTGATCGAGTCATCACTCAAGCCCCGAGTGATGCCGCCGTGTGCCAGGTGCCCAGAAGAGGGAAACCCTGAGATGACTGTGACCAGGATCTGCTGGTGACGGGGTCAACTCTGTCACCTGAAGAGAGGGCCTCAGGGGAATGGTCCCACTGATCTGAACAAGCCTCATTCCTCACTCTTGCTAGGTGTTACAAAATAGCAACTTGGCGACTTAAACAAGTTGGACACTTAGCAGGGGCCATGATCGGGGCCAAACATTCCACATGCTACGAGCTCCTTTAATTTGATTCTCACAACAGTTCCCCAAGAATTCACGGGTGCCTTCTTGTGTCCAGGTGAGGAAACTGGGATCAGAGAGGGCAAACGCCTCTGTAAGGGTCAAACCCACTTCCCCTGGAGCTTAAAACTCAGTGTTAAGAGCCACTGTGCCTGGGTGTTAAAACATAGGCTTTGGAGCCACACAGCCTGATAAAAGAACTAAGACACAGGGCGCACTGGAAGTACCGGGGGGCACGTGGCCAGTGCCCGGTGAAGGTGGTTTTTGTCATTGTGACCGTTGTTGCTGTGTAGGCAGCAAACATTCACCTGGTGGCGGGACCCCAGTGCCACAAGGACAGCTGCTCGGCCAGGTTCCAGCCAGGCCTCTGCCACCTCTCGGTTAAGGGGCTTGCTTGGGAGAGTCACTCCGCCTCCCTGGCCCCAGCTTCCCCTTCTGTGAAATGGGGGCGATGCCACTCTCTCCCTCCGTGGGTGGTGTGAGGACAGATGTGTTACAACTCACCGCAGAGCCTGGCAGGTCAGAAGTGCTTGGTCAGTGCCCTCTACTGTGTTGATGTCACCGTCATCCAGGAATTCCTGAGATTCTGGACAGGAGGGAAAAGGGGCTGAGTTAGGAGGTCCTTGAGGAGATAGGGCCTGGGGGTAGGGCTCTCCCAGGGTGGAAGGCTGTGACACGCTGCTTGGGGGTGGGGAGCTGGGTCCTGATGGAACTCAGGCCTCTTGGGGAAGCGGGAGGTGGCGGGGAGTGGGAAGATGTGAGCTCTAGCCTGTGTCAGAGGCTGTTCAGTCTCAGACTCGGGGCAGGACTTGAAACTCATCTGGCCTGACTGTGGCCCACCTTCGCCAGCCCATCATCATCATTAGCCCCGTCTCTCCTCTTCCACCCCCAACCTCTGACCTTTCCCTCTCCTTCAGCCCCGATAGCCCCTTCTCCCCCATCTGGAGTCAGGCCAACTGGACTTTGACCTCCCCCTCTGCTGCTACCCGGCTGTGTGACCAGGCAAGTGCCTGAGCCTCTCTAAGCCTCTTGGCCATGCTGGTTTCAGCCTGACAGGACTGGCGGGAGGATGAACTGGGATGGCCCCAGACTGAAAAAGGTCTCTGGCATGGTGCCTCGACCCCCTCCCCGGCCACACAAACATCGCCGTGTTCACTCAGTCCTCACTGCTCACCACAGCCACACCAGCACAGCAAATTAATTCCTTGGAAGGGTCACACTGCTTCTCTTCCGACCGTGAGGACATCAGAGAAGCAAGGTGTTGGGCGGTGCTGGGCTGGACTCTGATCCCACCTGGCCTCTGTGTGCGGACATCTTCTGAGCCAGGGAGAGCACTTAGCTCTCGGGATCTTAGTCTTCTGTGGGGCCTGTAGCCCCCAGGAGGCTCGCCCAGGATGAGTAGCAAATCAGAGGCAGAAGCCAGGCTTAGCCCAGTCTCTGCGACCCCCAAGCCCTTTGCCCCGGGATCCCATTTTTGGCTTGACTGTCTGCCCATACCCTGGGCCCTAGGTAGCGGCAGACCCTCCCCCCCAGTTCACCCTCAGATCCTGATCCCATGGGTCTGGAACTGGGCCCAACTGCCTGCATTGTTAAGCACCCTAGCACACTTAGGGAATCACCATCCTCTGCCATGCTGGCCCTGCCAACCAGGCCCTGACCTCACCTGGGAAGCTGGTGTCCGGTGGCGCCGCTGGGCCAGCAGCAGTGAGGCCAGGAGCCTGGGGCCTGCTGCCCTGGGTCCAAAGCAGAAGTTCCCTTCCGCAGAGGCGGGAGGGCTTCCCGCTGACGATCCCCTCCCCTGGTCAAGCAGCTGACCATCTCCCCGTCCCCCGCCGCCCCCCTTGCTGTCCACAGGCAGTTTCAGGTCCCATTTCTGCCGCCCAGATGGGTTTACTGTAAATGGGATGGGCGGGTGGCGAGATTGGTTTTGCCGACTCAGCAGCTGTGGGGCGAACAGGCGGTCCCAGGGTGTCCACAGCCGACGGCTGGCCCGCCCAGGCCCCCAGACCTCGTGATCCTCCACAGGGAAGAGGTGACAGTATGGCTGGCCTGGTGCCGAGCGCTGGGCGAGACTCAGAGACCTTGATGCATATTTCGGCTCTGCCAGATGTTCTCAGCCAAGGGACTCCAGGGGAGCCCAGTCTCCTCAGCTCTATGCTGGGACCATGGCGACACCTGCTCTACAGACTGTGGGGACTGACGGGGGAGAAGGGCTGTGGGGCATATGCTGTGGAGTGCCGTGCACATGCTGACTGCTAATACCACTTCATGTCCAGACTTCCCCATTCCAGGCCCGTGTCTTCCGTTCCCTCCCCATTCTGTTCCCCTGCTCTTTCCCTGTTCTCAGAAAATAATCTCATGGTGACTTTCCAGATTGCTCATTATTTATTCATGCCCCTCTGGCCAGGCTTGATGCTGACGACGGTAATAGGCCCAGGCAGGGCCCTGTTGCTTCTTGTCAATGGTAAAATCACACCAAGTTAGGGCTGGAGGGGGCTGTGGTCACTTGGTCCTCACCCCCTTTGTATATATGGGGAAATTGAGGCCCAGAGTGGGGCATCACCATTTAACAGATCTTTAGTGTTGGCCTCTCTGTGCTGGGCCCTGGAGAGAGAGCCCTGTGCCCGCGGGGCTGCCCCTCAGCTGCGGGAGTGGGTGTGAACCACGTGGAAATGTGTGGCACAAGGCATCATTGCTCCTGTGATAAATGTCACAAGAAAGAAGTGACTGTGAAGCCATGGTCCAAGTAGGGGTGGATGCAGGACTGGAAGTCACCCCTGGGATGCCAGCCTCTCCCCACAGCTGCGTCTGGGGCAGCATGATGTCCTCTCGGGGGGGCCCCGGCAGGCACCAGGCCCAGTGGACCCCTCTTGACATCCGTGCTTGAACCTAGAAGAGTGCTGGGCCTGCAGGTCCTATCGGCGAAGATTTAGTGTGAACTGCAGTGGGTGATGGGGACAAGAGTGATGAAACCAAGAGGTCTCCGGGCTTGGCTGACTATGGACCTAGGGACTCTGGTCGGGAAAGGGGGAGAAAGCAGGGGATTCTGGGGGGAGGGCAAGAGTGGGCTGCAGGTGCAGGATCTGCCGAGTGTTTCCGAGGTCACTTGGACCTCACACTCCTTGGTGGCTGATGGCAGTGGGGAAAGATGGCCTTGAACCTGCGACGGAGGCAGTGAGACTGACAGCAGGAAAGCAGCAGGGGCTAAGAGCATGGACTTTGGAGTCGGCCACCCCCAAGTTGGAACCCGGCTCTGCCTCTTTCCAACGCTGTGGCCTCAGGTGCATGCACCATCCTCAGTTTCCCTGTATGTCAGTGGGAGGTGTGGACACCTACCTCCAGGGCTGCTGTCGGAGCAGGAAGGTGACCTGCTGAGCGCCCAGCCTTGCTAGGCACTCCCAAACAAAGGAACCATGTTACATACATGAAGGGACAGTGGGTTCTTGGAGCCTGGGAGCAAAGGAGGCTCGCCTGGGCTGGGGGAGGCTTAGGCTTGGGTCAGAAGCCGAGGGGTCCTTGGACCGTATCCCTGGAGCGGGTGCCAACTGGTCTCTGTGCCCACGGCATTTTGGACTTGCATCCCTGATAGAGAGGGTTCGATCCCTGCAAAAAGTGGATAAAGAAACCCAAACCCCTGGCCTTCCCAAGGTCTGGATGGGATTCCCTGCAGCTTGGGGTGTCTTGTTGGCCCTACCCCACACCTCACCCCTCCCAACCTCCTCGGTCAAAACCTGGCACCCCCTCCCCTGGCACGGCAGACAAGCCGGTTTCCAAAGGCCTGGCTCCCCCGCGAGAGAGCAGCGTGGAAGCGATTATGGAAAGTAACGCGGTACAGGACTGTCGTATCCAAGTACAGGCTTCTGATCTGACACCACGGCCTCCATAGACGGAGTATTGATTTCCTAAACCAAAGAGGCGTGAGGAGAAGGATGTAGCATTCACGGTGCTGCCAGGCGGCCTGCTATGCGGTGGCCGAGGGGGCCCGGGCGGCTCCGGGCTTGGGGGTCTGGCAGGTTCCTTAGTCTGTGCCTCCTGCCCTCCCTGTGTGAGTGCGTGTGAGTGCGTGTGTGTGTGTGTGTGTGTGTGTGTGTGTGTGTGTGTGTGTCTTCTCTCCCTCCTTCCTATTCAATGCGCCTCTTATGTCCCCCGCAAGTGCCAGGCGTGTGTGAAGGACCCTGTCCAGGCCACACACCGTTCCACAGGGAGGCTGACACACAGGTAAATAACTAACTGCACATGGGTGGGTGGTGGACCGTATGCAGTAGCTATCCTTGCAAACTGTCCCCTCGCCCCGTCTTCCCCAAACCTTTGTAAGACAGCCTTGGGTCCAGAAATCTGGTTTTGTTAGTGTGTGTGTGTGTGTGTGTGTGTGTGTGTGTGTGTGTGTGTGTGTTTGATCTTAAACACATCTGTGGTAAATGTTTTTCACCACCAGATTTGGGAACCTGGGCTCTAAAGTCGTGAATTTGTGTCAAATCTGTGGAGGGCACTGTGGGGAGAATCAGGGAAGGCTTCATGGAGGTAGGCGATGTTTGTGTGACTCCTGACCGTTGAGCGAGTGTTATCCAGTTGGGTGGACAATTGTGTGAGCGGGTCGGGGGCTCCACAGGATGAAGGAACAGCGTGGACAAGGGCAGGGAGGTGTGACACAGCCCCTTTCCCAAACAGGAGCCCACATGGACGAGGTGGCTGCAGAACTCAGGTCTTGCAGCCCATCTCAGTTGGCCGGTGCCTCCACGACTCCGTGGGGGCTTTGTGGAACCAAGCCGTGCTCACGGCTGGGAGGGACCAAGGTCCTCCAGCTTGGGTGAGCCCCGAGTCTCGCTGGGTACTGGGATCCGGGCCTGAGGTCTGTGCAGGAAAGTTACACTTTTCATCTTTTTGCACTTGGAACGCCCAACAGGGGCCTCCATGCTTGCGGACCTCCGCGGACCGTCATCGCAGGTGGGCATCTCTCCCAGCAGGGCAAATGGTGCCGAGTTCCTCACAGGCAGCCACACACCGCCGACCGGTGAGGATCATGCTGGCGGGGTCCAGCCACCAGCAACCTCACGGTCAGCCAGGGAGTGAGTGGGCAGCTGTGGGTGTAGGTGCTCCCCTGAGGTCCCAGAGTCTCCGGGTTTTTCAGGTGCCAGTTCTCTCTCCCACCCCCTTGTGCCTGTGTCAGAGAGCGGTTGAGTATTAAGTGGGTTAATATGTGTGAGGCGCTTAGCACATGCCTGGTGCAAAGCAAGTGCTCATTACGTGTCAGCTATCACAACTTTTTAGACACTCGTGTTTACTCTGCTTTCAGTCACTCACTGACCCGCGTATGCACTCACCAGTCACCCCAAGTCACCCATCCGTTCAGCACAAGTTCACTGCATGCCTGGCCTTTGCCTGCACGGGGCTCCCCTGAGCCCGAACGACCCCCTCCCCCACTGTGGAGGCTGCCCCCGAAACTCAGCACAGGCCTGGGAATTCGAGCTCACCCCCGTTAACCCGCCGCTCGGATACCTTTCATGACAGCAGTGCCTGTCATCCAGACAAGTGACAGCGGCCGACCCCTTGGGGACCTCCAGCGGCCCGTCACCACACCCGAACATCTCTCTCCTACCAGGCCAGAGAGTGTCAAGTGTCTCGACGCTGGCAGCCCAGCTTTACTAAGCACCAGTGGATGCCCCGAGCCCAGAGCCCGCAGACAGCCGTGGCAGATGCACAGTCGAGGCGCAGAGTTCAAGGAATGGGCACTGATGAACAAACCGTGCCTGTGTATGGCTTGAATCATTTATCCGTCTATCTCCCCACCTCTTCCGATACCAGAAAAAAACTAACGACTGCACCAGGAAGTGTTGGCTAAGTGTCCAAGGAACGGGACAAGCAGTGACTCCCGAAGGAGCTCAGAGGAGGGAGAGAATTCTCGGGTGGGAGGGCAGGGCAGGCTTCCCGGAGGAGTCCATCGGGTGGGGATGTGGGACACGGAGGACGGGGCCGGAGCGCCCCCCGCCCACCCTAGTCGGGGAAGAGCAGGAAGCCGGAGAAGACGCTGTCGGAGCCCTCGGTGCCCACCATGGCGTTGTAGTCGTTGACGGCCAGCCACACCTCGTCACCCACCTGCAGCCGCAGCAGCACGCCGCCCGAGCTGACCTGCTTGTCGTTGGACTTGTGGTCGCAGAAGGTGGTCACCCTGACGCCGTTGTGGAACAGCAGCACGCACAGGTTGGCCGTCTGCGACGTGTGGTAGACAAAGTAGTATAAGCCGGGCACCCTGCAGGTGAACTTGCCGGTGCCGGTGTCATAATCCCCCTGCGGGTTGGTGACCACCGCGTTGAACCTGACCAGGCCGTTGGCCGCCGGGAACTGGGCGGTCTGCCGCATGACCGTGAACACCGACTGGTGCTTCTGCTTGTAGCGGCCCTCTTCGCCGGGTTCCCCCGGCAGGCCCATGGGGCCGGGCACCCCCGGGGTCCCTGCGGGGCCCATGGGGCCGTTCTTCCCAGGATGGCCGGGCGTGCCGGGATCTCCCTTCTGCCCCTTGGGTCCTCGTGTCCCGGGGATGGCTGGGACTCCTGGGGACAGAGCAGGTGGAGAGAAGGTGACGGGCAGGGGGCCGGGAAGAGGGACTGGGGCTCGGTCTTGAGAACCAGCTTCCCATTGGCGGCCTCTCCACCTGGGAGCACTGTGCAGGGAGCAAGGCTCTGGCTGGAGGGGAGCGAGTGTCTCGTCTAGTCTGCTCCCGACAGGCCTGCCCCCACCCTCAGCCAAGGCACAGCCCTGCCTCTCAGCCTCAGTCTCCACATCTGTAATCGAGTGAGCAGAGAGGCCCGAGTGGGGTGGGGTCTCAGAGCGCACCAGCGGCCGAAGCTGACAGCCCGGGGACAGACGACCGGTGGCCACAGGCACCCGCTGTTCGGCCCGTATGGTGTTTTCAGATTTGCACATTAGAGCCCAAAGTTAACAAACCCAGAGCTCGCCTGAAGTCAAGATGCTCAGACCTGCCTGACAAAAGTCAGAAGACAGGTCGGAGGCAGGTTTCCTCGGAAATAGAGCTTCGGTTCAGGCTCCGTTCCCTCGAATCAGCCCTTCAAGGTCTTGGCCTCATTTTGTGTGTCTAATTTCTTTCCCATTTTTATTCTGAAATATTTACAGAGTCACGGAGAGTTGGAAAATAAAAAAGAGCAGAGAGGCCCTAGGAGCCTTCCCCCGGCCCTCCCCAGCAGGGCATCTCCCAGAACCAAAGCATCCTGGCAAGGCCGGGAAACTGACTCACGCTAACACCCAGGGCCCATGTGGACCTCGTGGTTTCCTTGCACGGGTGTGTCATGCTAACGCAGTTTTGTAACATGTGTGGACTTTCATAAGCACCACCACTTCTGCAGCCAGGTGTGTGCCTGTCCTTTGGGACTATTTTTGTTGAAGGGGACCCTGAACATTTATAAGCCCCGGTGTCCCACAAAACCTGCATCCTTCCCCAAGATGAAGCCCCAGGTTGCACCAGCCTCCGGAAGCGTCTGAGCAGAAGTCTCCCCCTCAAGGGGGCTGCACCCTCCAGGGCCCCCAGCCCCACTCAGCCCACTTCAGGCCCGCAACAGCCGGCCTGGTCCAACTTCCCTCATGTTACCAACAGGGAAACCGAGGTCAGAGATTCGCCTCAGTCACCCGGTCTGGTGCGACCCAGTCAGAGTGTCTGATTCTGTTCTGACCCTGATGATCTGAGCCTCTTTGAGATTCTCCTCCCCTTGTCCAAACCATACCCGTCTTGTACGGTCCGACTCCAGCTTCCTCCTCCAGGAAGCCCTCCCTGACCGACCACGCCTGTCAGCCCTTACGTTTCCTTCTCTCCTTGACTTCCATAGGGCTAGGTGTGTGTGCAGACCCGTTTGACAGATGGCTGGTGAATCAGGAGTGTGGGGTCAGGATCCGGTGCCGGGCTGGGGTCACCTCTGGGGGGCCTGAATCCAGGCTCTGAGGACCAGAGGGCCGGACCCACAGCAAGATCCAGACCTTGACCGCTTCCTGCCGTCAAGTGCTGTCCCCCGCCCCCAGGCCAGCCCCACGGACACTCTGCCCTGCCCCCGCCCAGGCCGCAGACCCACCTGGCTCCCCCTTGGGCCCCGGCAGTCCATCGTGCCCATCCTTCCCCGGCGCCCCGGGCAGGCCGGGCATCCCTGGGATCCCGTAGCAGCCGGGGCTGGCCTGGCTCCCCAGGGGCAGCAGCAGCAGGAACAACGGCAGGGCTTGTCCAAGGAGGGGCCGGGAGTGGGGCCCCGGGTCCATCCTGGGGAAGGAGCCGGGGGAGAGCGGGATTGGTCCCTCATCCACACTCCCCAGGGCCCAGCCGCAGCCCTCAGGAGCCCCCTTCTTGCCTCCAGGGGCCCCACTGTGGATGGCGGCGGGGCCCCTTCTGAAGCCCAGCCAGGACCAAGCAGGGAGCGGGGACCCCCTCCCCTCGCCGGCCCCGCTGTCCCTGGCGCCGTGTCTCAGGCAGAGGCAAGGGAAGCTGCCGTCTGCCCTTACCTGGGCAGGGGTCTGGGCCTCGTCTGGGGTGGGTGGTGTGTGGCCTGCTCACAGAGACGGCCTCAGGTCTGCTTCCTCTCCCGGCAGGAGGACACCGTGTCACGGACACAGCGCAGGCTGCCGAGCAGGGCCAGGCGCCCTCCCCACCCCCGTCTCCTTTCCCGTCAGTCTTCCTGACTCGACACTTTCTGTGGGTGCTGAAGCAGGCTGACCACAAGACGCCCCGTCCACACTCGCGCCCCACAGCGACACCTCGTTCACACCCCGCCCCCCGCTCCCGGCCGTCACGGGTGTCTGGATGAGGAAATGCCCTGCCCAGCATCTGGTCAGTGGCGTACGAGATTGTGTGTGTGATTGTGAGTCCGTGTGTGTGTGTGTGAGCGTGTGCGTGAGTGTGTGTCAGAGTGTGAGTGTGTGGGTGTATGAGTGTGTGTGAGTGTGCACGGGAACGTGTGTATATAAAAGTGTGTGTGAGTGTGCATGTGAGTGTGCGAGAGGGAGTGTGTGTATGTGTGTGTATGAGAGTGTGTATGTGTGCATGAGTGTGCGTATGTGAGCGTGTGTGTTTATGTGAGTGTGTGTGTGTCAGAGTGTGCGTGTGTGGGTGTATGAGTGTGTGTGTGTGCATGTGAGCGTGTGTATATAAAAGTGTGTGAGTGTGCATGTGAGAGTGTGCGAGAGGGAGTGTGACTGTGCATGTGTGTATATGAGAGTGTGTGTGTGCATGAGTGTGCGTATGTGTGCGAGTGTGTATGTGAGCATGTGTGTGTTTATGTGTGTGTGTGTGTGTGTGTGTGTGTGTGTGTGACTGTGACCACAAGCCCCTGGGCACAGACATCCCCGGGAGCCGGGCTCAGCCCCCGCAAGGCCCAATGCTGACACTGGGTCCACTCTCCCGTCACAAAATCCCGGGAAGGACACTCTTCCCCCTTCACAGATCAGGAAACTGAGGCTACGGACGTGCACGCGTTGCCCAAAGCCACACACCGGTGGTGTCTTGGGGTACAAAGCCTTCCTCCCACTCCTCTGCCCAGAGGCCCCCAGGAGCAGCCCTCAGACACATTTGTCAAGCGGCAGCTTGTTCCAGAAACGTCCATGTGCTCGTGCCACGGCCACACCCAGAGAAGGCCTCAGGATGGGTCTGCGGCGCTGGGCACAGCCCACTCTGGCTGCAGAGTCCCGGCCTCGGCCCCGCTCCCGGCCGCCCTCCCTCCCCGGCCCCTTCAGCCCCTCCCGGCCCTCTGGGTCTCCGTATTCCCTTCGGGATCCTGGGGCCAGGGTGGGAGCGGGCACCTCTCCCTTTGCCAGGGTCCCTGGCCTCCTCGAATGGTCTCCCCTCGCCTGCCTCCAGGCCCCCCCTGCCTCCGGCCTGAGAGCTCAGAGAGGCCCCCCACCTTCTCCCAGGAGAGTCTAGGGGCGAAGGGGTTGTCAGGCCCCAGGGGCCCCAGCTCAACCCCACACCTGCCTCCCGTGGGACTCGGGAGTGGCTGGGCCCGCCTGAGCCCCGGGCCCTCCCTTGTGACTCCGTGCAGCCCGTGCAGGGCAATGGCCGGGATTCAGGGCAGGACACACACGCCATGGCTCCCAGGGCAGGAGCAGAAGGTCAGAGCCCCGCCTCTGCCTAGCGGGGATCCGGGGGGCTCTGTCTCCCCATCTGGACCTCCCCCTGTGGCACGGGGCTGCAGCGTGCCGGCAAGGTCAAGGCCGCGAAAGCTCTTGGCCCCGGAGTCCCCGGGTGGCGGCCCAGACAGAGGAGAAATGACGGGCACGACGTTACAGGGGAGGGGC
>NW_007247197.1:55409-70894 GCF_000164805.1 Carlito syrichta
GAGGGGGAGGGGGGCGAATGGGGATTTAGGGTTAGGGTGGGGGCAGCGAGCACGCCCTGCACCCACCGTTCTCTTATCCCGGCTTCGGCTCCACCTCGACGTTTTCTTGAGTCCCGTTGCGAGGGAAGAAGCCCTCCCTGTGGGGTCAGGCAGACCCGTCCCTCCTGGCTGTGTCCCCGGGTCTCAGAGCCTACCAACCTCCGTTTCGCTGGGATCAGAAGCCTTGGTGGCTAGGGCATGTCCTCGGGCACAGCGCAGGTGCCCACAGATCTGTCTCATTTCCTGGCTGTGGGCGTGTGTGTTCTGGGCAGGCAGGGGCAGAACTGACCCCAGAAGGACCGAGGGACTGCCCTGGGGTTCACTCTCTCCCTGGGGGCCCCCATGTCTTCCTGACCCTCAGAGGTTGTTGGTGGGGTGGGGGCAGCCCGGGAGAGGGTCTCGAGTGTGTGCTGGAGGTGGGCATACGGGGTGGTGCCTGTGGGGACTCCGGCCTCCTGAGTGTCAGGCAGTGAACGAACGGAGGGGACCGTGCCTGTCTCTGGGGACAGCGCGTGGGGGTCAGCGTAGGAGGGAGCAAGGGTTTTCCTGAGGGGGCGAGGAGCACGTGTCAGGGACACGTGTCCCAAGGGGTGTGTGAGAGCGAGAGAACACCGGCGGTTCGCAGGTGTTACTTGTGTGTCTGAGGTGGGAGCATGGCGTGACAGCTCGTGCCTCCAGGTGTGTCCTGTGGGCGTGAAGATGGCACCGGCCTGCTTCGCCAAGGGTGTGCACGGTGTGAGAGACCTCCCTGGGCCTGTGTCTCAGAGGAGAGTGGGTCCATGTGCCCCTCAAGGGAGGTGTGTAAGCGCCTGTGATTGTGTGCACACGTGTGTGCAGCACAAAGATAAACCAGTTTCAGAGATGGCACAGGGCACTGGATGTGTTCAGGACTGAGCTCCGGCCTCCTGACTTCCCTCACAGACACTGTGGCATGGGGGGGTTAGTGGCCCCACAGCTGCCTCCAGACGGACAAAGGAACCCGGGAGTGCCCTGTGAGCATCCCTGATCCTCCCAGTCCCAAGCCGGGTGGAGTCCAGCAGGCACTGAGGCATCAACCCCGGCCCCCACACCCACCGGGGTGGAGGCCCAGGGCTGTAGGCAGAAAACCCAGCCCCAGAGAGGACTACTGGGTGACCTGAGGCCAGTTGGCTCCCCTCTGGTTCCTGTGCCTGCCTTCCTGGGACAGAGCTGGAAGAGCATTGTGAGATGTGTTAAGTGCAGCTGTGGAGGCCGCAGAGCTGGGGAGGCCATGGTTCGACACCAGGCTTGGGCCTCCTGGGACTTGGGTTCAAGCCCCGACTCCTCCCCTTGGATACTGACCCGGGGCTTTACGCCCATGCCCGCCAGCCTCAGTTTCATCATCTGCAAAACAGGGTCCTCATACTCACCTCCGAGCAAATTGTACCGATTAAACCAAATAGAACCATAGCTCCAACCCCCACGGCCCTGCTCATGAGCCTGGTGCTGAGTTCCAGGACTGGAGTCACTGGATCCTCCCAGCAATCCTTTGAGGTAGGTGCCCCAATGAGTCCCACTTTACAGATGAGGAGACTGAGGTCACAGACCTCATGCACCGTGCCCGTGACCGGACAGCTAATAGGTGGCGGCCTCAGGGGTTGAACCCGGGCAGGTGAGGCTGCCAGGACCCGCTAGACACATCGTGGGCAG
The DNA here is from genome assembly GCF_000164805.1 of Carlito syrichta. Taxonomy (NCBI): domain Eukaryota; kingdom Metazoa; phylum Chordata; class Mammalia; order Primates; family Tarsiidae; genus Carlito; species Carlito syrichta. The sequence goes on from NW_007247197.1 coordinate 57,117, forward strand.
CACCCAAGAGGGGCCATCCGTGCCACACGCAGGCCTCCCACTCGATGCCCAGAGCAGCGGCGGACCCTCGTGCCCAGCAGACACAGCTCAGAGGTTTATTCCCAGGGGAGTCCCGAGGCACGACCCCCTGAGCACGGGTGGCAGGGCAGCCCATCCCGGGCCCTCTCTCAGGCAGCTCAAGCAGCAGCAGTCCCATTTCACAGAGCAGAGCAAGAAGCTGTGGAGGGGGAGGGGGAAGTCCAGGGTCACTGGTGAGACTCGGAGGCCGGGAGGACCCGGCCGGCTCAGACCGAGGGGAAGATCAGGAAGCCACTGAAGACGCTGTCGGCCTCCGCGCCCTGGTAGATGCGGCCCCTGGCGGGGTCCTTCTCGATCCACACCTGGTCGCCGTGCTGCAGCTGGAGCACCGAGCCCCCCGACACCACCTGGAAGACCCCCTTGCTGTTGTAGTCGCAGAAGCCCAGGGAGCGCCGGGCCTGGCTCCGCGAGGAGGACACGATGGACAGACAGATGTCCCACTTGGACACCACCTGGAAGGTGAAGTAGTAGTAGCCGGCCACGGCGCACACGAACATGCCGGAGTTGGTCTGGTAGGCGCCCTCCTGGTTGGTGATGACCGTGTCGAAGATGACCACGTTCCCACCTGTGGGCGGGTTCCGCAGGACGGCCGAGAAGGCCGGCCGTGCCTGGTCCCTGATGTTCCCCGGGTTGCCCTTGTGGCCTTTCACTCCCGGGGGGCCATTCAGCCCCAGGGGGCCGCTGGGCCCTGGGTAGCCCACCTTGCCGGGGCTGCCGGTGGGCCCCGGTGCCCCCTGGTCTCCTTTAAGGCCTCGGATGCCCGTCCGGATGCTGGGGGCCCCTGTGGGGAGAAACACCAGATCGGGAGTGAGAGTCCAGGGCCTGCCGGGCCTCAGAGAGAGGCCTGGAACCCCTGGATCTGTGGGGTGGAAAGCAAGGACATGCCTGAGCCCTCAAGGCGTGGACTCTGACGGGCCGTGTGACCTTGGACCGGTGTCTCAGCCTCTCTGAGCCTCCCCTTCATCTATAAGACGGACGAGGGTGAACAGGCGCTTGGGGTGGTGTTGGGTTCCGGGGTGTGCAGGGCACTCTGGTGGCCGCCTGCCCGCGGCGGGGCACCCACACCCCTCCAGGCTGCCAGCCCCCACTACTTCCGCTCGGGGGCCACATGCAGGATGCCCAGATGCTAAGTCATGAAGGTTTCTATGGGGGACCAGGAGGCTTGAGGGGAATCACCGGACACTCTCCTTTGCCATTTGGTCATGACCCCCCTCCCTTTCCCACCACCCTCAGCCTTATTTCTAAAATGTGAGAGTCTCTGAAGCCTGAAGGGGCTGGGGAGGGAGAAGCAGGGACAGAGTTGGTGTGCCGGAAGGAAGCAAAAAGACAGTTGCAATGCACTGATTCCTCCCAAACTTAGGCTCAGAGAGGGTCAGTAACTTGCTTGAGGTCGCACAGCAAGGCAGGGGCTCCTGAGTCTATAATCTGGGTCCTACTTTTCCGGTAACTGATCAAGGACTGGGTGTTGTTTCTGGACTTTTCACGTTAGTTGTCCAAAGCCACTCATTCTCCGGAGGAGGAAAGTGAAGCCACGGAAGGAGAACCCAGGCAGGAGGGGGCATATGGAGAAGCTGTGGGTGGGGGCTGAAGATACTGCCCGGGCCCCCTTCAGCTCCTGGGGCCAAGTGCAACTGAAGGGGGTTCATGGAGGGGACAGGTGGACTTCTCGGCGCTGCCTCCAGCCTCTACCCTGGAGGCCAAGCCAGGCCAAGGTCTGAGGGGCTGGGCCCAGGGGGGTCAGGCTTACCCGGCTCCCCTCGCTCTCCCTTGAGTCCTGGCCGCCCAGGTCTGCCGGGTGTCCCTGCAGTGCCATCCTTCCCATCCCGTGCTCGGCACACCTCCTGGGTCACCGTGGAGGCCAGGGACACGGCCAGCATGCAGACCGCCAGCCACCTCCAGGGAGCCTCCATGACGCCTCTGTGGAGACACGGGAGGGTCTGGGAGGTGATGTCACACACTCGCATGCCCAGCTCCCACCGTGAGTCCCACACACACAACGATGGGTGCACGCTCCTCCCCCAGTGCACACCCAGCCCCTGGGGTCCGGGGTGTCCCCTCCCCGTCCAGCACCAGGGACCCAACGTGCACACACAACAGCAGACCCACACAGGCACACACACGCCACTGGCATGCCCACGTCAGCACACACAGGTCCGCCAACACAGGCTCTCGTCCACATACGCAAACTCAAAAATCTGCCATACACCTCTAGACACACAGCAGAGACCCAGATAGACTTCCTCCTTCCCGCGCCCGACACACACATTCATACAGTCCCACGGATGATCGATTTCATTGAGCAAATATTTATCGAGTGCCTGCTCCTGATTTAATTAACACCCTCTCACCCAGATGGTGGAGCTGTGTGTACACACAGGAACTCGCAAACTCGACTCCACCTCCTCGGCATGCTGGGGCCTTCAAGCGGCACCCCCACCGCCAAGGATGGACAGCCGGCTGTCCCTGGCCCCCCCTCTGTGAGTCACACTGCTGACTTGAGCACCCCCAGCCTTTTCCAGCTTCTCGTGTTGTGGAGGGCCTGGACCCACCAGCTGAGCTCTGGCTTGAGGAGTTCGAGTCCTTGGTCTGTGCCTCCCAGTCCTGTGTGTGCCCTGGGTCCTGGGTCCTGGGTCCAGGGTCAGTGCCCCCCTGTGGGTCCTGGGTCAAAGCCCCCTGGCCCGTCTGGGTCCTGGGTTCCAGTCAGTGCCCTCCAGCCCTGTCTGGGTCCTGAGTCCTGGGTCCTGGGTCAGTGTCCCTCAGCCCTGTCCCAGCACAGAGCCAGCTGGCAGTCCCTCCCTCCCTTGCCACCTCAGTTATCCAGACCCCAGGTCAGCAACTCCCCGGCCCCTCCCTCTCGGGCCCGGTCTCACCTGCCTCCCGCTGTCACCTCCGAGTGGACACTCCTGCCCTCCGCCCAGGGCCCCTGTGGCTCCCCACCCGGAGTGGCTCGGGCTGGCCAAGTTTCACATCCCTTCCCACTTCTCCTCCCCCAGCTCTGCCCTCAGACTTCCCCAGGGGCCGGAAGTTCCCTGGGGACATTTTGAGCAGACCTCAGCAAGACAAGGACACAGGACACCCCACTCCACAGCTGCAGGGGTGGGGTGGGATGGCGGGCGGGGTCTGTGGGGATGGGGCTGTAGACTGGGTGCAGGGCAGGGCTTGGAGGCCAGAGAAGCATAAGACACAGAGCGGAAGGATCTTCTTAGAGATTGGTCGCCCGGAGGCCGTCTTGTGATTATGAAAGCAGCACGTGTTCCTTGCTGAAAGCTTGGAGACACAGAAGAAAGAACGGTGCGTTGGTGAGGAGGAAGGGGTGAGCAATCTGCTTGCAGACTCGACACTTCCCAGTTGCGGGTCTTTGGGAAATTACTCGACACCTGGGCCCTTCTCATCTGTAAATTGGGAACAACAGATTCTACCTCTTCGGGTTATTATGACATTTTCATGACATACACATACAAAATAGCACACGGCGAACGCATAATCGTTAGCTTTTATCAACATTTTGAAAGATGGGCCAGGCACGGTGGTGCACACCTGTAATCCCAGCACTTTGGGAGGCTGAGGTGGGAGGATTGTTTAAATCCAGGAGTTCGAGTCCAGCCTGGGCGATGTAATAAGACCTCATCTTTACAAATATCAGAAAATTAGCTGGGCATGGTGGCACGCACCTGTAATCCCAGCTGCTTGGGAGGCTAAGCCCAGGAGATCGAGGCTACGGTGAGCCATGATTGTGCCTCTGCACTCCAGCCTGGGCAACAGAGTGAGACTCTGACTTAAAAAAAAAATTAAAAGCAGCAACAAAAGCCCATGGATTCTACCATCTAGAGATAACTGCTGCAAATGTTTGGCTGGATCGTGCAGTCTTACTCACCTCACTGGTTTGGGGCTCTTCGCTGTCAGCATAGACCCTGAGAACAGAAGTGGGTCCTGGGTCAGTGCTCTAGACTGAGCGGCTCTGTCTATCCCAGGCCTGAGATCGGCTTGTCTAGGCTGGGGCTGACCGCATCTCTCTGCGCCTTCTCGAAGCACATGGGATTGGTTTGGTTTTTCTAAGAATTTTGCCAGAAGGAGGAGGAAGAGGAAGGGGAGAGAGGCTGCCGGGAAGGCTGTTGCACATGGCTGACGAGGTGTGGTCTAAAGCCAGGGCTTTCCAGTTCTGGGGACTCCTTTGCTAGGCACAATCCTGGGTGGTGTCGACAGACATCAAGCAGACACAAACGGGGGTGTTTTGGTCGAAGCTCCTCCCACCAGCCGCTCCCTTGCTCCCCAGATCCGGGAAGTTAGTGGAGTTGGCATCTCGCCGGCTCAGCCCATACGTAACTCGCTGTGTGACCTTGGGCAAGTTACCTCAACTCTCTGAGCCCCACTTTCCCCATCTACCGAGGTGAGGGACGGGGTGGGAGGCAGGAAAGCTGCCCCAAAAGTCTCTAACGTCCCTTCCGCATCCACCTTCGTTGGCTGTATCAAGTCAGTTTCACTTTCCTGCAAGAGGGGTTAGAAACGTGACCTGTCAGAGCCAAGGGCCAGCACCCTTCCCTGTTTACTCCAGAAGACATAAAGGACCAGAGACAGAAGGACTTGCCCAGGGTCACACAGAGAGGGCAGAGCTGGCAAGAGGAAAAAATCAGATACTGTGAAAATCTTCTCAAAGGATAGTTTTCAAAATACCAAATACCCAGTTCCTATAGAAATACAGGGTGAGAACATGTCAGTGTCTTCTTGTAGCTTGTCATGAAGCAATCGGCAGGGTGACAGAGATAGCTCAATGCATATGGAAAAAAAATGGATACCTATATATGGAGATAGTAAAAAACAACAAGATTTCTGGAATAGTCGTAAGATTGCTAAGCTAGATGCCAAACAGGTCGACGTTCTTCAGGACAATGAAATCATAACGTTGAGGCTACCTTTGCTATTGGAGAGAAATTATTTGCATCTCTACCAGACGAAAATAATTTGCAGCTTATCAGTTTTCTACCAGTTAACAGCTACCTTTACAGAGTCTGGGCCCTAATCAATAGGAGATAATAAGTCAAGCAAAGTGACATTCCCCTGGAGTGTCAGATGACCCTTAGGAGGGCTTGTTAGACACGGCTCTCATTTGACTTTGAAAGGACACAAGTTATCTACTTGCCTGGTTTCCAAGTGTTGGATAATTTTACTTATCAGTCTGTTGCAAGAGAATCAACACCTCCCAAGAAATAAGAGGCATCGATAGTAACGTGAATATTGTGAGCATGAGGGGGAAAGGGGTCAGCGATAGCCTGGTGAGTGTCATGACAGGGACATTCTTGGGCAGTCGGGTGGGCGTTTGCTTCATGTTTCTGGAGCTCAGGCTCCCGGACAGAAGGCAGGGGATGGGATGGGAGAAAATCCCTCATCATGCTTGCAATGTCCTGATCCACGTGGTTCTGTCTCGAAGTGGGCCAAGCGTCTAAGGAACAACCAAAATGGCTTTTTTTTTTTGAGCCAAGGTCTCTTTCTGTTCCCCAGACTAGAGTGCGGTGTATGATCACGGCTCACTGCAGCCTTGACCTCCTGGGTTCGGGCGATCCTTCCGCCTCAGCCTCCTAAGTCGCTGGGACTACAGGCACACACCACCCGCCCAGCTAATTTTTTGATTTATTGTAGACTTCCCTGACAAGGTCTTACCAAGTTGCCCAGGCTGGTTTCTAACTCCTGGGCTCAGACAATCCTCCTGTCTTAGCCTCCCAAAGTGTTGGCTATTATAGGCATGAGCCACTGCACCTGGTCTCAAATTCTGCATGCTGAAGTCACAGCTCGTGCAAGAGTTGAGCCCTAAGATCAGTGTCCTGGGCAAGCATTGTAAATAGTCAGTGCTACCCCTGGAAAAACATCTTAGGGGAGCACCACGTAGGAGACCGATGACTGTCTCATGAGAGTCTTGTGCTGTTGCTCTGACATCAGAACAGATTTCTCATTCTCCAGTTGAGTACCGGTGGGTTGATGTGAACCAGCCTCCACCACCACATACAAAGAGCTGAATCTTTAAGCACGGAGCCCACTCGGTGGTGAGGTGTCAGACCACCAGGGCCCACAAGAGCAAAGGCCGACCTGGGGCCAGTGGAGCTCACCCAGCCATGCTCACTCCAGAAAAGGGCTCCTTGAGAGCCATGTCCCCTACCTTATTTCAAGGCAATGTCTAGTTCTTTCACTCCCTGAATCCCATTAGGCAAAGTGCAGGTAGTCAAATGCATGTATAATGCAACTCGGAGGTTCATTTTCTTTTTTAAAATGGAGGCATCATTTGCAGAGAGTAAAATACACAGATCTGGAGTGCACGGTCCGTGGCTGACACACGTGTGCACTCACCCCCCTACCCTACCTGGACCCGAATGTGGGTGTGCTGCCTCCTCGGCGAGGCACCTGGAGCCCCCCGGCCCGCAGCGCCCCCTCCTCCCTGGCGGACACTATCTGCTCTCTCGCCATGGGTGCCTCCTTCTTGTCCTTGACCTTTCCGTGTGTGCACCTGCAAGGCTCCTTCTGGGAACCCGCCTGGTGATCCGGCCCTGCTCCTGCGGGCGTCCCTTTGGGTTTCCTGCTGTGTGGGCTGCTCTGTGTGCACACACGGTGTCACACTGTGTGGGCCCGTCCTCCTGTGGGTGGGTGGTCGGGACTAAGAGGAACGAAGCTGCTGAGAACATTCTGGCACGAGTCCTCCTCCCGCCCGGCCCCATGAACACATGCAAGCTGTTCTCTCCCTGGTGTTTTAACACCAAGAAGGGGGCACAGAGTTTGCACCGCCCAGAACTCTTTCTTCAACTTCCCCTGCATCTCCCCGACCCTCTGCCTGAACCTTGCTTCTTCCCCCCACCTGTTCCTGCTCTTTCTCATGGAGACACACCCGGCCTCCCCTCTTCCTGAGTCCCCCTCCTGGGTCTGCTGGGTCGCTCCTTCCATCCTCACTCCCACCACCCAGGGAGAGAGACCAGGGTTTCATGGGCGAGTGAGGGGGGGAGTTGGGAATCGGGGAGGGGCTGTCGTGTGGAGACCATCGTGAGTCGGCTGTGCATGCTGTCTGTCTTCTGCCTCTCGCAGATGCAAGCGCTGCTGGGGAGTGTTTTAGGACACACAGAGGGGCTTGTAAACAGCCCGGCGTGTAGTGGCGTGGAGGCAGCCCGGGCTGGGAGTCAGCTTCTGCCTCCCTCTGCGGGGTGACCCTGCCCGAGCATCTCCGTGTGTGAGGGGCTGGTCGATCTCACAGTGTGGGTGCTTCCTGCCCGCAGTGTGGCTGGTCTGTGGCACATGGCGGGCACCTACAAAAAGCCCTGCCCCTCCTCCTTCCCTTGCCTGGCATTTGGAGGGTGCACAGGGGGTGGGGGCAGGGCTGTCAAGCAGTTTGGGGATAAAATGTAAAAAGAAGACAAAGCAAAATTGACTTCTTTGTGGGGAGGGGGAAGAAAAATGCGAAAAAAGTGAAGCCCCACAACCCACAGTCCCAGCCAGAGCCCAGCATCCTGGGTGCCCGTGAGGGAAGCTGCCAGACCCGGAGGGGCTGGGGGGAGCCACCCTGTGGGGAGCTCCCGACAGAAAGCACCCGGCATGCAGGCAGGTGAGAGGTACAAAGATTAGGAGGGAAAGGGCTAGGAGAGAATTTGGAAAATAAACAGAGTGGGCTGTGGGGGCTGGGATGACACCAGCTTCCAGGGGGCCACAGAGGCCCAAGGGTCACAGGAGAGTGGCCAGGGAAAGCCTGGTGCAGAATGATCACAAGTGGTCCTGACAGGCCCCAGGGAAGTGGCACTATGACAGCGCCTCTTATAGATAAAGCAACTGTACTCAGAGAGGGTAAGTGACTCCCACAAGGTCACACAGCCAAGAAGTGGCAGAGTTGTCTCCACCACATGGAGTGACCCTTCTGGCGAGTTCCCTCGGCATCCTACAGATCGGGGTCAAAACAGTAACTTGGGAAGGGAGGAGGAAGGAGGAGATAAAAGCGTCACATATGGGGGCTGTGGGGGCAAGACTACAATGTCACCAACAGGCACTTTGCACGCACCATCTCAGTTAGCATGGCATCCCCACAGGGCTGTGCTCGGCTCATCTTCAGAGACAAAAAAAACGGAGGCTCCGGGAGGTGAGGCGACTTGCCCATGGGTCTCAGGTTGCCTGATCTCCCAGATAGGCAGGTAGGACTTGCAAGTGATTTGAATCTCAGATGCCTAATGGGGTTCGTGGGACGTGCCTCGGCTGACACAGTTGCACGTCCTGGACTTCGCCTGGCAACCTACAGGGTCACACAGATGGCAAGCGGCTGTGGAACCCACCCCGTGGCTCCCCAGGAAGGGCTATCTTGGCAGGGAGGGGTGAGGGTTGCCCCCCCCGCTTCCCAGGGGGATGTGAACCTCGCCCCTCCTCCTAGGGGCTGGCGAGGACCCCCTGCCCAGGCTTGTGCATCACAGCAGGCTGCCCCCCGGGGTCTCCAACTGCCCCAGACTTTCCACCAGGAGATAACAGCAGGGGTGCTCCAGAGGTCACGGCTTGGCCTCTGCTCTTGGAGTTGTGTGAGCTTAGGAATTGCCGGGGTTAAATGAGACGTGCTGTGTGAATGTGGTCACGTGCAGTAGGGATACCTGGAGCTCCTACACACCTGGAACAGGAGAGTCGCTGCCCCACTTCCTCCAACCACAGGTGCAGTCCCAACCGAGGTGCCTCCAGGCTGGAGGCCAGGGATGTGGCTTCTGTCCTTGGACACACCCCCTCCCCGGGCCTCAGTTTTCCCATCTGCAAAGGGAAAGGGGAATTGATCCAAAGCTGTGGTTCCCTGGGAGCAGAATCGCCTGGGCCAGCTGGTGAAGGGGGTCCAAAATGCACCCCTCCCCCGCTGCATCAGCCTCAGGCTTCTAGGTTCCAGCCGGTGCTTCCGGGCTCTGACAGCGACTCAGGGGCTTCCCCACCTTGGCACACTGGCGGGGCCTTCCCCGGACCTTTGGATGGGACCTTTTAGCATCTGGTGAGTAGGGAGAAGGCACCAGAGGTTTAGAGACATCTTTGTGGAGGGGGCCAGGCCAGGCTTGCCAAGGGCAGGAGGGAGCGAAGGTCACTGACTCTCCCCAGGGCCTGAGGCCACATCCAGCCTTGGAACTCAGAAGCATTTCTTGACTCTCAGAAGAGATTCGCACTGGGTGGCCCCCGCCTGGCTCACGTGACTCCCCGTGAGAGGGCTGGTGGGTTTACTGCTGTCTCCTGCAGGACACTGATGGGAAACCGAGGCTCCGGGGATGCCGGGAGTTACCTGTGGCACACACAGTAGCTCTGGACAGATCTCCAGTCACCATCCCCCTTGGGATGGCTGGGGAAGGTGGCTGGCCCGGCCCCTGTCCAGGGTTCTGGGTCCCGGCACTGTGTTCATCATGACACTCTGAGCCTTTACCCCTCTGTCTCTCCGGCAGTTCACGGTGGGCCTTTATCCAACGGTCCCCCAACCCAGGTCTAACCCACCCTCTTCCTCTCCTGGGAGCCCAGGCCCCAGCGGGGCCACACGGTGGGCAGGGGCAGAGCTGGGACCTGATGTGGGAGCCCGCCCTTGCACTCCAGCCGTGGAGCCGTTCTGCCACTCGGGTTCGTGACACCTGCTGTGCCCGGTGCCCCCTCTCAGTCCTCCGCTGATGACAAATAAACACCCTCTCTACACGGGAGAGTAATTAACTGCAGTGTGGGAGCGCTAATCAACCAGAGAGAGCTGCAGGTGGAGAGGGAGGCGTTCCCTAAGTAGTATGCAAATGAGCTCTAGTATGCACACGACCTGGCTGCGGGAAGCGGCCACAGCAGCAGGACCGGCTCTGGGAAGGTGTCCTGGCTGCAGGGGGTGGCCAGTTCCTCCGGTTCCAGGATCTAGTGCCAGCACAGGAGAAGGGGAGGGCTCACCCTGGGGTTGGTCCTGGTGCAGCCCTCACGTGGAGCATCGTGGAGGGCAGAGGGAGACATGTGCCATCCTTGCCATCCTCGCCTGGGGGACCTTGGGCAAGTCGTGTCACAGTGCTGAGCTGCGGCTTTCTCCTGAAACATGGCGGTAACAACGCCCCCTCTCGGGCCGTGCTGGACAGCCCTGAGGAGTCGCACTGCCTGGCACTTAGGAGGTCTCAGGAAATGGGAGCTCTTATTAGAAGGCGTCGGGTGTCCAGTGGCCCAGCCCCTGGGGCTCCACTGCACGTGGTCATGTCTGCCGTCTGGCGATTTCAAAGGCAATAGGGGTGGGCTGGCACCAGCAACTCCCTCCCTTCTGCCTCGTCTGCAGTTCTGAACGGAGGCGGGAAGGGAGAGAGAGGCACCCAGGGTTCAGAGTCGCTCTCGAGAGCAAGCGCCTCCTTAAAAGTGTGACCCTAGGCTCACCTCCTCAGTGTCCTGGTCCTGCTGATGTTCCACAATCGATTGTAGCATCATCTCCTGGGGTCAACAGTGCCCTGCTCATGGTCTCCTGCAAAGGGCACAGGTGGGAGGGGCAGACATGTGAGGCAAGGTTCGAGGTCAAGGAGATGCTTTCCATCTCAGCTGTGGTGTCAGCTACACTGGTGTTTACTTTGTCAGAACTCAAGTGGTATGACTAAGTTCTGTTCATTTCATTGTATATATATTTTCCCTCCAGAAAACATAATTGGATAATAGATGGGCATGGAGGCTCACACTGTAATCCCAGCACTTTTGGAGGCCAAGGCAGGAGGGTCGCTTGAGGCCAGGAGTTCAAGACCTGCCTGGGTTACATACCAAGACCTCATCTCTACAAAAAATAAAAAAATTCACTGGGGGTGATGGCATGTGGCTGTAATCCCAGCACTTTTGGAGGCCGAGGCAGGAGGATAGCTTGAGGCCAGGAGTTAGCAATCGACCTGGGCTATGTAGCAAGACCAACCTGGGCAACCTAGTGAGACCTTGTCTCTACAAAAAATAAAAAAATTAGCTGAGCATGGTGGCCCAAGCCTATAGTCCCAGCTACTTGAGAGGCTGAGGTGGAGGGATCGTCTGAGCCCAGGAAGTCGAGGCTGTGGTGACTGTGATGGTGTCACTGCACTCCAGCCTGGGTGACAGTAAGACTCTGACTCAAAAAAAATAAAAATAAAATACAATATGAGCGTCTTCCAGGAGAGACCACACGCTCATGGGCAGTGATGATGATGTCCAAAGTGTTCATCCTGCTTCTGCTTGTATACCTCCTGTGATGGGGAGCTCACTACCTAAGGAGTCAGGCCATCGCTTGTTTGGCAGTGGAACTGGAATGTGAGCCCGGATTGGACTTCAGAGGCCACAGCTTTGGCCTCTATCCTACAGACTCTCCTAGGATTATGTGTGCTTGGGGATTGCCGTGAGGGTTACATGAGACATGCTATGTGACATGTTTGTCACATGCGGTGGAGACACTTAGCGCTCCTGCACATCTGGAGACAGGGGAATCGCATCCCCTCCCCCATCCCAGCACAGGGGCACGTCCAAGACCTCTGCGATGACACAGGAACAGAAGTGATGTTGCTGGTGTGGCCTCTCGGGTACACTCTGGCTCTGCTGCTGAGGTTGTGGAGTCCTTGCAGTGCCACGGAGGGAGCCACTGCATCCACGTGGCCTAGCTTGCTGCATGCCTGTGCGGAGCATCATCAAACCATGGTAGGCTCACGGGAGTGATAAGTGAACTCTTGGCATTGTTGTCACTGCAGCAAGACGGGACTCACCCTGCCTGCTGCAGCATGGGGGGGCCCTCGAGATGGGTCGCTACAGGGAGCTGTTGTCCTAAGAGCTTTCCTCACCTTCCTCCTCCTCTTCATGTCCAGGGCTGTCTTCATGGAGCCGGTGGCCTGTCCCTGGCCCATCCCTGTGGGGCTGCTTGGGGTCCTGTGCTCTCCACATGCCCGGTCATCCATCAGTTTGAGAGTTCGAGGCTGCAGTGAGCTATGATCTTGCCTCTGCACTCCAGCCTGGGCAAAATAGCGAGACTCGGACTTTTTCTAAAAGAAGAAAGTGGAGGAGGAGGAAGAGAGGAAGGCTGTTGAGATGGCCTCTCTTTGAAGAAAGGCAAAGATCCCTCTAGGATGCATCCAGTTTAAGTGACCAAAGCTGGTCACTTGCACCAGTGCAATGAATTAGAGGTGTTCTGGCTTCTCCTGTGCCTCACTCTACTCACGGTTCAAGCTAAACAAGATAGTCGCTTGCCAGAGACGCATCCTAGACAGCCTGGGTTCTGACCCCGGCCCTGCCCCTCCGAGTCTCTGTGGTATCAGGCAAGTTACTTATCTCTCTGCACCTCCATGTGTTCATCTGTGAAATAAGCCCAGTAATACAAACCACCTCATGTGACAGTGGAGAGGATTAATGGAGGCCATAGGGTGACGTCTTCAGAGCAGTGGCAAGTGTGTAGTAAGTGCTCACCAAGTGCCAGCTTTTCCTGACTCAAGAAATACGCAGTGCTTGTTTGGGGGTCTTTGCCAAGTTCATGGGAAGGGTGAGACCAAAGAGGGAGCTTAGAGTCAAAGAGTGCAGGAGCTCAGGGCTGCCTGGAGGCAGTTTCAAAGCCGCCCTCCTCTAGTGAGGAGCACGGCACTGGCTGTCCACATGGCGAGGCTGTTTCGGGCATCAGAGGGGGCTTGGGGTGAAGGCCTGGGGGCCGCCATCCCTTGGCTCGGCGTTCCCTTCGGAGAGAGGGACTTCCAAGTGGCCGTCCCTGGGCCCTACTCCCTCACTTTCTCCCGCTTCTGGCTCTGGGCAGACAGGTGGGTGCTGGGAGGCCCGGTGGGAGCTGGCACGAGCTGGGGCAGGGCTGGGATGAGCCGTCCTCCCTCCATTCCCGCCACGCCCACAGGAACCGAGGCTGCAGGGGGCTTTTCCAGAGATGAGGTGGCCCTGGCAGGGAGGGGAAGCCGAGGCTTGTGGCCTGGACCCTGGGGCTGGCCTGGTACTGGCATGGATTCCAGGCCAGGTGAACTGTTCTGCCAGGCCCCTGGAGAGGGCACAGTTCCCGCCCCGCAGGGCCTGAGCCGGCTTCCTCCCCCCATTCTCAGTGTGACACTGTCGTCATCTCCGCAGATGCTATCTCGCCTGCCTTGTGGGACTGTGGGATTGTCCCCAAAACCAGGCAAGGCTAGGGTTATCATGCCCTGCAGGTGGGTGACTTGCCCAAGGGCTCCTCCCTGCCAGCCAGCAGAGGGTGGAGCCAGCCTGGTGTAGAGAGATGCTCTGGAGCGGGAGGACAGCAGGTTGGGACCCCTCCACTCCCTCTGCAGCCATGCACTGGCCTTGGGTAAGCAAACTCATCTCGGGGCCTCAGTGTCTCTGTCTCTGATGGCTCCACGCATGGCCAGGCCATTAATAAAATTATATCTGAGTGTTCACAATGTCCCTGCATGGCAGATGCATCTTCCCAGGTGCAGATTAGAAGATGAGGGCAAAGGATGGCATCACTAGCTCCAGGCAAGAGTGCATGTGCTGTGTGGCTTGAGTAAGCACCATTGCCTCTCTGAGCTTCGGTTTCCACGTCTGTGAAATGGGTGATGCTCTCACCCTTGCAGGCACCTAGCAATGGCAGACGATAAAAACCCTAGGAAGCCGGGTTCGGTGGCTCAGCCTGTAATCCCGCGCCTTTGGGAGGCTGAGGTGAGTGGATTGCCTGAGCCCACGGGTTCGAGACCTGCCCGGGCAACGAGACCTCATCTCTACAATCAATCAAAAAATCAGCCAGGCGTGGTAGCGCATGC
>NW_007247197.1:71405-93012 GCF_000164805.1 Carlito syrichta
GCTGGCCCAGCCCAGCCCAGAGCCCAGGGGCACAAGCCGCAAGCCGCAAGCCACAAGCTGCAAGCCGCAAGCCACAGGGTGCAGCTCCTGCCTCTCTCTCCAGCAGCGGAGGCTCCAGGAGAAGGGGTCCCCTATGACCCCAGGCTTAGGAACCTTCTCTGATAGCCACCGTCTCCCTCACTCCCCACATCTCCACTCTCACACCCCTGCCTTAGGTACCTGCCTCCTTGTCTGTCCATCCCGCCTCCTCCCTGCAACTGTGACCGTGTGGAGGGTACCTCTGGTGGGGAGGGGGGCCTGGACAGGGAGAGGGAACATTCAGGGCTTCTGCATTTTGACTTGAGGGTGGTTTCATGGCGCATGTCTGTATACGCAGCCACTGCACTGCACCTTAAGATCAGTGTGGGCAGTTACATGTTAGCACCCATCCCCATTCTAGTAACCCCTCGGGTCATGCCGGCCACTGAGCTGTGAGGATGACGAGGGCCACACGACCAGGGAGCAAGGAGCCACAGTCCCTGCTTGAGCATGTCTCTCCTGACCTTCACCACCAGCCTCGGAGATAGCATCGTTCCCATTGTACAGACGGGAAAACAGAGGCCCCCGAGAGGGTCTGAGAAGGAGCACAGAAGAGAGGAGAGAAGAGGGTGGAGGGTGGGGAAGGGCCTGATGCATCCAGGGCTCCTGTGAGTCAGACACGAGCTTGAGGTCTTCAGACCCCAGCTCTCCATGAAGGTGGAGAGATGTGACCCATTTTACAGACAGGGAAACTGAGGCTTGGAGAGGTGCTGTCCCTTGTCTAAGGCCACACTGCCCGGGAATGGGTCTGGGTTGTCTCACTCCAAAATCCCTATGTGGGGGAGGGGCGAGGAGGACAGAGAGGGGATGCCGGTGGAGGGTGGACCTAGCCCATGCTCGCACCTTGCTGCGAGACACAGCACACATGCACATAGGCACACATAGGCACACATGCACACAGGCACACATGCACACACTCCAGCTCCCCTACAGCCTTCCCAGGAGCTCCCTGCTGCCTCACTGGGGCCTGAGTGTTCAGTGATCCTTCACCTGCTCCAAGCTTTGCCGTGCCCATGCCCTGCCCTGCACACAGAGGGCTCGGGGGTGGGCTGGGGCTGGCAGGGCTGTGCTGGGCTCAGCTGCCCAGCCCTCTGCCCAAGGCTCTGCAGGTGAAGCTTGGCTTCGGGGACGGTCAGGCCGAGCTCCACTGTCCCCATGCCCGTCAGCCCCCTGACATGCCCATCAGCCCCCTGGAGCTCACAGGTTGACAAATATTGTACCAGCTCCCTCCTGGTGGGCGAGGCGGGGCCGTTTCTCAGTGAGAACACGTGGCGGTCCAGCCTCCCGCTCCCGGCTGGCCGTCAGGGGAGGCCACCTCCGTGCTCCCTCCGCCGTTGCCGCCTGTCACCGTGCCTTTGAAGTGGCGCCTGATTTTCCAGTCTGTCTGAAGTCGCTGGCTGTTTATGCAGCAGCTGGTCCAGCAAGTCCCCCCGCCGGGCCTTTCCATGACGGTGCCAGCCACTGGGGACCCGGGGAGACAGCCACCAGCCTCCGGGGGGACAGCAGGAAGAAGCCGAGATGCCACTTCTGTCTTCAGGGTCTTCTAGACCGAGTTTGCTTATTTTTTGTTTAAAAGGACAAAAAAAGAGTTTCTAAGAACCCCAATGTGCTATTTGTCTTCAAAGAGAAAGGAATAAAGATTTAAAACAAAACCAAAAAACCACAAAAAAACCAGAGCCAAAGGTACAGCTTTCACATGTCTTTGAACATCTCGCTGCCACGACAGCTTCGTGGCGGAAGGTGCTGGCCTGGGAATGTTTTGGCAGATGCCAATGTGCTGAGTGACCTTGGCCAAGTCACTCCGCTCTCTGCTGGCAATCCCCTGCCGAGGGCTGCCGTCTCGGCCCACTCCACCCCAGGGTCCTTCCAGTGGTGCTGTTGGTTTCCCCCAAGACTCAAGCACAGAAGGTCAGTGTGGGCAGTGGAAGGGCCCCCGGGATCCCGGGTAGGATGGTCCCTTTCAGACACATGACATCTCCTTTGTGAGAGTGTCACAGCTCGGGACCAGAGGGGTTAAGTGACCAGCCTAAGGTCACACAGCGAGGAAGTCCGTGGCAGAAGCAGGATGGCTGAGTCTGCATGCTCTGCCTCCCACCTCCTTATGCTGCAGGGGGACATTCCCAGGACGCAGGGGCCCTCTCCCTGTGACTGACTTTTTCAGAGGAGGCTCTTGGGGGTGGAGCTTAAGGGTGAGGGCTCTGGGTCACCAGAACGCAGCCCTGCACCTGCAGCTCCGTGCCTGTGGCTGCAGACAGTCGATTTCACAACTCGGAGCCTCAGTTTCCCTGACTGTATAGCAGGGCTATTCCTCGTGCCTCCCACTGTGTGGCCCTGAGGGGGAGGGACAAGGTGCACGCGAGGCACTCAGCATGGCGATTGACACTGTGAGCCGCCCACAAATGTGGCAGCCCTTTCTGGGAGCCTCCAGTATGGGGCAGGCATCCCTGGGCCCTGGGCCATGCTCTGGAGTAGAAGGGCACGTCGGCGTCCCTTCCCTAAGCCTGGCTGTCACATCACCACTGCTCCCGCCATGCCCCTCCCACCAGACCCCCCTCCTAAGAGACACAGGTGACCCAGCAGGGTGTGCGGGAAGCATCAGTCTCATCCCACTGAGAGGCCACTGCGGACACCGACGAGACCCCGGCAGTGGGCGGGGCAGGTGGCCAGTGGCTGGGGCCTGGTCTTGCCCCTCCCCCACCCACCAACAACGGCCTTTCTTGGTCTCCCTGTCATGGTTCCCGCCCAGGAAGGTGGCCTGGAGGGTAGCTCGGGTGGTCTGCCTGGGGCTGGGGAGCTATCAGTCTAGGGGCTGGCCTTGACGGGCGCTGGCGGCGGGTTCAGCTTCACAGCAGTGGTGCAGAGGGCGGGGCCTGGTGGGCATGGGCGGTCAGGGCCGGATGCAGAGTGAGCTGGGTGGGAGTCCTGTTCCTTGTGATCAGGGCCAGCTGGGCGGCCTCTAGACGGGCTCCCATGGGGCCGCCCGGGAAACGAGCCACGGTAGTGGGTGACACATGGAGTCGTGCCTCTATGAGGGAGATGCTGGGGAATATAATGGTGTCCTTGTCCTCATGGGCGGGCGTGAGATGCATTCATTCATCCATTTGCTCATTCAGTGAGGTGTTATCAAGCGCCGACTGGAGTTTTCGGCACCAGGGAGACAGACGTGAACGTAGAGACAAGACGCTTGCCCTGGTGGAGCTGACATCCTAGGGGGGAAGGGGTGGAGGCCTGGGGGAGGGGGAGCCTACAGAGGACAGAGAATGGGGCTGGACAGCTGCAGGACGTAGCAGAGAAGACACAGAAGCCTTGCATTCAGGGCCTGGCTCAGTCACTGACTTGCTGTGTGACCTTGAGCAAGGCATTTTCCCTCTCTGGGCTTCGGTTTCCACATTTGTTACGCTTGCCACACACTTCCCAGTTGTGCATCACCAGGAGGCAAGTGTCCAGGGAGGCCAGGCTTGGGGAGACCAGGAGAATGGGGGTCCTCTGCCTGCCCAGCACCCCTCCCCTGAGACCCAGGACTGGGCAAGTAGTAGAGATCACGTGGGAACCGTCTGCAGCCTCTGCTCGGCCGTATGCCCCCAGCCAGCAGACCCCCGAAACTCCACGCCTGGACAAGGCTGCTCTCCCTTTGGAAGGCTGTCCCTGAGGTGTGGCCAGAGCTCTGCCCATCTTCTGCAGTCCTAGGACCCTCTCTGTCCTTGAGATCCTGTTTCCTCCAGTGACCCTCAGAGTGGGATTCTAAGGATCTGGGCAGCCTTGCAGCTGGAGAAGACCAGGATTCGTTCATTGTTGATCAGTTGGTCAGTCAACAAACACTGACCCATTTTTCACCATGTGGCAAGCACAGTATATCAGGACATGTCCATTTCTTTAGCAACCATGAAGTGCCTCCTCTGTTCCAGGTTCTGTGCCCATGCCCAGCACTGGGGATGCAATGATTAATTGATTGATTCAGTGTTTAGAGACACCTGCCATGTGCTCTGTGCTGAGTGTCAAATACTGAGGTTCTTCCCTGAGCCAGGTGCAGTGACGGGCATGGGAAACAAGACTCCCATGCTCTTGGTACCCCCTCTGTGTCTGGAGACCCAGCACATTTTGTATGCAGCTGCGAAGCCCAGCGTCTCCCTGTGGCCAATGATTTGGGCTTGGCGAGGGAGCGAGCAGTCCCCCTTGTCCGTGAATTTGCTAATTGAGCTCCTCAACTCAGACATTAACCTGCATTACCATAAATACTGCAGAGCACAGCCGTCCTCCACTGCGCTCACGGTAATGGAGAGAATCGGTCGAGGAATAAAACCAAAATGGAATCATAAAACCTTATTTTCACCATTAATTTAAACCTAGCCTCCCGCAAATACCTTCGGCTAAATCTTTCTCTAGTGCTCTGGGGCTGGAGGGGGGAATGGGGGTTGGAAGAAGGGGGAGACTGAGCTGCGGAGGCTGGGGAGGGTAAAGAGGGGCTCAGGGGAGCCCAAGAGGCCTGCTCTGTCTTGCTGGGGCCGCCAGCCCTGGTCTGTGGCCTGCAGTGACAAAAGCTCAACCCAGGCACGGAGAGAACGGGTGGAGATCGGGGGGACAGCAAAAGAGTGGGCAGAGAGACAGGCGGATGGACTGGCAGGCAGATAGACAGGTAGAGGGACCAACCCACCGCCTGGGAGACGGAGGACCACAGACAGACACATGGAAGGACAAACAGATGGGCAGCCAGCCCCACCCACACGGAGCAGACTGACAGGATCACCAGCAGACAGACGGGCACAGTGATGGTCCGAGCGGCAGGCCGGAGAGAGGCAGGCAGCCAGGCTGTCCACTGAGAGGATGGCTGCACAGGCTGACGATGGCAGCAGGGAGCGGAGGCTGGGGCTGGGCGGAGGCTGGGCTTGCTGAGCCCTCCCTAGACGGCTCGGCAGGAGGAGGCCAGGTGGACGACTTTTCGTTTCGTGTGAAGCCCCTTGCGTGACGAGACTGGCGTGCGGGGTGCTCCCCCGGGCCCCAGGCTTCCCAGATTCTCCCCTCCGCCTCCTCCCCGTCGCAGTCACGTGCACCATCTGGCACGCAAGGCGAGAGGCTGAGTGCGGCTGTGGCTTTGCACCAAGGCTGGGCAGCAGGGGCAGTGCCCGGACCCCCACGTGGGTCCTGTGGGGGCTCAGATCCCACCAAAAGCCCAGCCCTGGGGATCTGGGGCTGGGGCATCCTGGAGGGAGCCTGCTGGCTGCTACCCCATCCCTCTTCCTCAAGGACACCGTCCGTCCCTGACCACGACTCTGTATGGGAGATTCTGTGTTGCCCCATCTGACACAGCAGCAGACTGAGGCTCGGGAGGGGAGGTATTTAGGTTGTGACGTGGGTAGAGCCAGGCCACCCACAGGAAGGCCATGTGTACTCTGCCCTTCTGCAGCTGGCAGGACCCCAGAGCTCCCCAGAGGAAACCAACCAGCCCTCAGTTAAAGTCACGTTGTCCAGCACTGGCGTTGCCAGTGGCCAACGCCTTTGGACTCCTTTGAGGAGCTGCCATCTGTCCCTCAGCTGGTTGCACAGTCAGGAGGGACAGAGCTCCAACAACTGGAGCTCTAGCTGGTCAGACCCCTGTTGCTCGAGCCCATCCTGCCCCCAATACAACCAGGGGGCGAGATGGGGCTTTCCCCGAGAGTGGGTGTGAGGTCTCCGCTCCAACACCCTGGGCTTTCATCCATCTCTCTGGTTGAGTCATCAGAACTCAGGACAAGAAGTTCCCGCATTCACCAAGCAGTCGCAGCAGCCATGGTAGTAATAGCCGCTTCCTGAGTGTCAGCCCAGAAGGCGCAGACAGTCCACTCACACCTCCCAGGGACTCCACACGCAGGCGTCTGCCCATTTTCTCAGAGAGGAAACCCTAGCCTCCGCGACTCCTCTGCCATCTCTGGGCAAGAGGTGAGCCGGGATGGGGCTCCAGCCTGATCCCAACCGTCCTGCTGGCCAGGCTGCCTCAGGCCTGGAGCTGGGGCTTGGAGGGATTTCTGGGAGCCTGATGGGGCCACGTGGACCTTGAGGAGGGGAGGAGGAGGCAGATGGCAGGTGGGGTGGGTGGGAGACTCCCCCAGGGCCGGGAAGCTGGTGGCCTCAGTGACTTATGGGTAGCTCCCCGCAAGCCCTGGGCTGCTGCAGGGAAGAGACCTGGCCCACCCCTCCTGAAAGAAATGCCAGCGTCATCCGGTCCAGCCCATACCCTGGGCTAGTCCCTCCTCCATTGCTCATTTGTTTCTTAAAACTCAACCCAAGAGGAGGAAGGGGGAGGGGCTGTGGGAAGGCTGTGGGGTGTGTGTGTGTGTGGGGGGGGAACGCTCCACCTTCTGGATTGTTCCAGAACCTTTGCGGCACAGAGGTTAATGGCACAGGTTGGAGTTCAACATACCGGGGTGTGATTCCAACCCAGTTTCTTCCTCTCTGTGTGACCTTAGACAAGCCACCTTTCCTCTCTGAGCCTGTTTCCTCTTCTGTAGCCTGGGCTAACACTATATATGCCTGTGGGTTGTGGCCGACCATAATGGGTGCTCAGTAAATGGCACCCCTTGTGCCTGAAGGTGGTTCTGCTCTCACGGGGACCCTAGAAATATGGAATGTCTTGTCTTTCTCACCGTCAGAAAGCTCACCACGTCCTGAGGCAAAACGATTCCTCGCTGAGGACGCTGATGTGAGAAGGGGTTTCTTATGTGGAGCTGAAATCTGTCTTCCTGAGGCCTCTACCAGCTGGTTCTGGAAAGAGCTGGCCTGGGTTTTGTTTTTTGTTTCCTGGATAGACAAGGGACCTGAGACAAGGGTTGGCGATGCCACCCACCCTCACAGGATCTTGCCATGGTCTCCCTGTGCCATGGCTCCCAGACCCTCCTCTGCATGGCATCCTCCCCGGACATGCCCAAGGGTCCGCTCTGTCCCTTTGGCCCGTCCAGACAACATTCCTGAGCCAGTTCCCGGTTGCAGCAGCCTCTCCCTGCCCCCGGGAGGTGTCCAGGCCAGGAGAGGAGCAGGGCGCTAGAAGTGTGGGGCCAGCAAGGGACACGTAGGGAAATCACCTTTGTCCCCTGACCGTGACTCCGCTCCCAAGAATCCAGCCCCAGGTGCTGAGGACCTGCCTACCTCCTCTCAAGGCCCCAGAGCGGCCCGCGCCTGCGCACGCGGCTTCAGCACCAAGGACAGCGCAGCGTGGTGGCTCGGCCTGTGTCCCGCTGGGGAGGAGGCTGGGGAGCCCGGCAACGGGGATCTGCAGGGAGTAGGGCCCTGAGAGTTGGTTCCGGGCTGGCAGCCCAGGCTGTCTGGCCACAGGATGTAGGTAAGGAGTAACTGCTGCATAAATGACTGACGGAGCGTCTTGGTTCCCGCCAGGGCAAGAGTAAAGAAAAATCACGGGCAAAAGCTCAGGAAATGAGGCGACCTCGGGGAAAGCAATTCGGACTTGAAGTTAGAGGTAAGGCTGTAACTTGTCTGAGCCTCAGTTTTCCCAGCTGTGAAATGGGAAGAAAGACTGACAACATATAGTGTATCTAAAGTGCCTGGTGCATAGCCCTGCCAAGACTTGGTCTTTCTTGAGGACAGAGCCAGGAATGTCTGCCCAGCCTGGGAGGGCCGCTGGGAGGATCTTGAGGGAGATGCTAAATACATGTGTTAAGCAGGACTCTGAGAGCTCTTCAACTGGACATTTCAAGTCCAGGATGTCCTTATGAGAAACTTCATGAGGGGGGACTTAAACAAACAAACAAACAAACAAAACAGAATTATGTTTTGGAGGGCGGGCCCCTTGTAGTACACTCAAAATTTGTTCTCCCAGATCAAATGGTCAGCCAAAGTTTTTATCTAGAAGTCTTGAGAAGGTTGCATCATGATTTGCAGGAGAAATGTCCTGAGTTGTGGCAAATGGGTGACTGATTCTTCCACCATGACAATGCACCCGCCCACACCGCCCTGAGGGTTCAGCAGTTTTTGGCCAAAAGTGGGCATGACCTTGGGGCCCCACCCTCCATATTCACCCAATCTCATCCTGAGTGATGTTTTGCTGTTTCCCTGGATGAAAAAATTTCTTAAAGGGAAACAATTTGCTCATGTAGAAGAGGTGGAAAACAACAACAAAATGGCAGAAGCACAAAAAGGCATCAAAATTGACGAGTTCAAAAACAGTTTTGGGCAGTGTAAAAAGTGTCTTGATAGGTGTATTGCATCAACAGAGAGTACTTTGAAGGTGACTGAGGCTTAAACATGTAAGAATACATACACGATCTTTTATTTAAAAATCCTGGGGATTTGGGTGTTCCCCTTTGTAGGCTGAGCATCTCAACAAACAAAATTGTCACTGAGGGAGAGGCTGGGGGGAAGGAGGGATTCAAAGGTGACCATATTGGCTTGGCATGTACCCACACACACACGTACACACACACAATCATATATACAATACTATACCTACACTGAGTCACACACACACATTTGTGTATTTTTTTTAGATGAGGCCTCTCTATGTTGTCCAGGCTGGTCTTGAACTCCTGGGCTCAATTGATCCCCTTGCCTCAGTCTCCCAAGTGGCTGAGATTACATGTGCAAGCCACACGCCTGGCCCATGTGTGTATTTCATGTATTTTAGTCACCGGATTCTACAACAAAGACACTCCTATTCATTAACCTCAGCCCCCTCACCCCCCTGGCACACATGTACCCACCACAGTCATGCATGGGCACACACATACACAAGGGTCTACCCACAGTCTCACACATACACACGGAGGTCATGCCATGCATACACTTTGCATAGTCACACACTGCCACATGCACAAGAATGTCACAAGCCCTCACATCTACTCACATCTAAGCATGAAACCATAGCAATGGGACCAGGTGCGGTGGTTCACACCTGTGAATCCCAGTGCCTTGGGGGACCAAGGTAGTCTGAGGCCAACATTTGGGATCGTTTGACACTAGGAGTTTCAAACCAGCCTGGGAAATATGGTGAGACCTCGTCTACACATACACACACATACACACACACACACACACACACACACACACACATAATATTATCCAGGCATGGTAGTTCATGCCTGTAGCCTCATCTGCTCGGGAGGCTGAGGTGGGAGGCTGCAGAAAGCTATGATTTTGCCATTGCACTCCAGCCTGGGCAACAGAGTGAGATCCTGTCTCTAACAAATAATATAATGTAATAATATAATATTTTGAAATCCATAGCAATGGCTCCATTCCTGGCCCATCACTCACCCCTCTGGCCAGTGGGCCTGGGAGTCTCTCCCCCAGGAGGAACTGCCTGGGACTCAGGTATGAACTGCTGGCTGATCCGGTGACTCCAGAGCTTGGGACAGGCCTCCGTCCTTAATCACCCCCAGTGCCCCCCCCCACTGCCTCTCCCCTGGGAGCCAGGTCCACCTGGGCTGCAGTCCCGGCTCAGCTCTCAGCTGCGCATGATGGAGCAGGCTCCACGACCTCCCTGGGCCTTGGCTGCCTCATGGGGGAAAGAGGACAGTGGTGGCAACACCCTCCTGAGGCTGCTGCAGGGCCTGGCAAGTGCACCGTGTGGGGAGCCCTTGGCACCCTGTCTGGCACAAGATAAAAGCACAACAGAGTGGCTCATGGTTACTGCTAACAATACACCACCCACAGAGGTGTCCGCTAGCTGTGCTCAATGGTCTTCCCTTCACGGCTCTTTCCTGTGAACGTGTGGGATCATTAACTTCGGCATCCGTAGAGGGTATCCACTGCGCCTGAGCACCCTCCCCCCCCCCCCCGCTCGTGGGTCATCTTGGCCATGACCTCCCCCACCGGGGTCTGTGCCCCCTCCTCCACCCCTCCAGCCAAGGTCCCTAGAGCTCTTCCCTTCCCCCTTGGGTTCCTGCCACCTCAAAGCATGAAGGTGGTTTCCTGGTGGACTTGGGCTGATTCTGCATCGGGTGCTGAGCGCCTTGCTCTTGGTATTCTGAGAGAAGTTCTTGCGCTAATCTGCCCACTCTAAATGCTCATCACATTCCTCTTAAAGCCACGGGAGCTCCCCCCAGTCCATCTTTTATTCATCACCTTCTACCATCCCCAACACGGGAGACATGGAGATGCAAACCCTCGAGGACTGCAAATTCCACGCCAGCAGCTGACCCTTCCCCAGCCGCCCACTTCTGGGAGATGTGCGAGTCCTAATGAGGGGCCTGGGCGGGGGGTGGAGGGAGACAGGTGGCCGGCCCAAGGGCCCGGGCCGCCCGCCGGGCAGAGTGTGCGGCAGACGGTGGTGGAGGGGGCTGATCTGGGGCCGGACTCGGGGCTGCTCAGCTGCCCCTTTCAGCTCCCAAAGCCTCATCTGCATCCACCCGCAGCTCGGCCCTCGACACTGCCACAGAGACACACGGTCACCCCCTCCAGCAATGTGACAAACGCCAGGCACCGTCCCTTGCGTCATATTCTCACGTTTCCTGCTAATCCTCACCACAAGCCTGTGAAGTAGATATAAGTAGCGATCCCATGTCACAGATGACAGCATGAGGCTCAAAGAGAAGGAACGTCCTCAAGGTCACACGGAAGGAAGGCTGGAGAAGTCAGTCCCCCTGTGGGCAGGCCCCAGAAGGGTTAGCCGTACATTTGTAATTCTCACTGGCCCTAGGCTAGGCACTAGGGCCCTCTGACCACATAGAGACCGTGCTGGCCTTAATTCGGTCAATGTGAAGGGGAGAGACCTGCCACAGTGCCACGTGATGCCTAAACGGGGAAGCCCGGGACCTGGGGGGGGTCTCAGCAAAGGGAGTAGCTACCCCTACAGCAGGAGAAGGGGCCGGAGGTTGAGATCTTCAGTGTGGGTTGGAATTGGCCGAGAGAGAAGGAAGAGGAACAACATTCTTCTAGCAGCAAATGCTTGGCACAGCTGGGAGAGGCAGAGTAGTGATGGGCACAGGTGTTTTCTCCCAGCTGGAGTCTCCCCATGAGCTTGTGGGGGGGAAGGGGGGCAGAGGAGAAGAGATTAAGACAGAGCGGTGGGTGGCATTACGTGCAAAGCATCTCCTGGGGCCTCAGCCCCCTCCCAGGCCTCTTCCCACCCCGGTCATATTTCTGTTCTCTCCCCTTGTGCCCCTTGCTGGGATGGGGGGAGGGGTTGGCCAGTTTTGCCTGCACTGAGGGGCCCAGAGAGCTGAAAGGGTTGCTGTGTGTGCTCGGGGGAGATCCAAAGAGGGGAGACCCTGAGGGGGAAACAGGCCTCACGTCTGACCACAGGGAGGGGCTCGGCACCTCGAGGGACGGGGCTGCCACTCTATGGGTATCACCTGGAAGGTGCCCAGGAGCCAGCAGGGGAAAGGGTCCCAAGGCCGCTGTGGGAGGCCTCCTTTAAAGGCAAACAGGGACTGACTGAGGTTCCACCCAGCCCATGACTCTGGTGCAGTGAGCTTCAGTGTGTCCTCTCCTCTCCAGCGAGGCGGAGGAAAGGATAGGGACTAAAAACTTGGATCCCTTTAAAGTCCTCCAGTTCTAGGGTAAGAACAAAGGGAATGAACCCCACGTTCTGTGACGGTGTGATCTGGCTTCTGTGTCTCTCCAGCCTGGGAATATCTTGAGGGCAAAGATGATCTTATTTATTCTAGAATTCACGGAGCTGAGCACAGTGCAGTCGCGGGAAAAGGTGCTCAGTAACTTCACCCTCATTCATTTGTTCAACAAATACCTACTGCACACAAGTGGGGACCATCACTGTGCATAAACAGGGGTGAAAGTATTGAGTGAGTGACAAGAGGTGCCTGCTGTTTTAGGGTGTGCTGAATGGGGGAGCAGAGAGTAAACAAATGAATAAGCACACAGTGATGCGGTGTCAGCTGCAAGAAGGTGCTGTCAAAAGTATCGGTGACCTGAGAGACAGTGGCTCAGGCAGGAGCCCTCTCTCTGGTGGTCATACGCAGTACTCTGTGGCCCAGGCTGGAGTGCAGTGACACCATCCCAGCTCACCACAGTCTCGACCTCCTGGGCTCAAGGGATCCTCCTGATTCAGCCTCCAGAGTAGCTGGAACTACAGGCACATGCCAGCATGCCTGACTACTTTTTAAATTTTCTTTGTAGAGAATGGGTCTCACTATGCTGCCTAGGCTGGTCTCCAACTCCTGGGCTCAAGTAATCCTCCTGTCTCTGCCTCCCAAAGTGTTGGGATTACAGGCATGAGCCACCGTGACTGGACTGGTTTATGTTTTTTTTGTTTTTGTTTTTAAATCCTTTTGGCTGCTTGTGGAGAATGGATTATGGGAGAGAGAGAGGAAGTCAGGAGGCCAGTGTGAAGCTCTTGCAGTCACCAGGGGAGAGGTGGCGGCGGTAGGACCAGGGGGAGGTGGGTAGACCTGGCACGCGGCTGAGAGAGACTTGACCAGACCTGCTGATTGGCTGCAGCACAAGTTCCCGCCTGGGCCCAGCACCCTGGACAGTGTAGGTTCCGTTGTATCCTTCTTCTGTTTCTGAGGCCCTGAGCTTCCTGAGGCTGTCTGCAGAGACCCGCCTCTGTGCGTTTTAACAAATAATTCATAAGCTTTAGATTTTTAGGGAAGTTTTAGGTTCACAGAAAAACTGAGCAGAAAGCACAGAGAATTCTCATAGACCCCCTGTCTCCCATGTGGTTTTTAAGCATTTTCACTTTTAATTAGAGAGCATTTCAGCATACAGGAAAATCAGAAAATAATGTAGCAAACCCATATGTGCTCACCGTCGAGATTATATGAATCCTAACGCTTTGCCACATTTGCTTCAAAGTCTTCTCTTTTCACAAAAAGAAAATCAGTCTGAGTGTAGTGGCTCACACCTGTAATCCCAGCACTCTGGGAGGCTGAGGTGAGAGGATTGCTTGAGTCCAGGAGTTTCAGACCAGCTTGGGCAACATAGCAAAACACTATCTCTACACACACACACAAAATTTAGCTGGGTGTGATGGTGCGCACCTGTGGTCTTGGCTACTTGGGAGGCTGAGGTGGAAGGATCAGCTGAACCTTGGAAGCTGAGACTTTGGTGAGCCATGATTATGCCACTGCACTACAACCTAGGTGACAGAGTGAGATTCCGACTCAAAAAAAAAAATTAATGAGACATGCTACAGTTGTACTAACCTGGTACTGATCTGTTCCATGCATGTTTTATACCATGATTACCTAGCAATACATTCAAAACCAGTATATTTGATTCTTACATCTAATTGCAAAGTTTACATATGTGGCGAACACTGCACAAATGTACATACATGGTGAACACTGTATGTATTTGTATACATGGTGAATACTGTACATATCTACATACATGTTAAACACTCTACATATCTGCATGCATGGTGAACATTATACATATTTACATACATGATGATCACTACATATTTACACACATGGTGAACACTGTACATATCTACACACACAGTGAAACTGTATGTATTTATACATATGGTGAAAATCTACATATTTACACATGGTGAACACTACATATCTACATACACGGTGAACTTTGCACATATTTGCACACATGGTGAACACTGTACATATCTACATACATGGTGTACACTGTACATATTTGCATACATGATGGGCACTGTACATATTTATATGCACAGTAAACATTGTACATATCTACATACATGGTGAACACTGTACATAGTTACAAACACTGTAAAACTACATATTTACATACATGATGAGCACTGTAAAATAGTTATATGCATGGTGAACACTATACATATCTACACACATTATGGACACTGCACATGCTCCTTTGGCATCTATTTCTTCACTCCATGCTGTCTCGGAGATGTCGCTTTGTTGATACACGCTGATGGTGTTGATTCCTCTTAGTGGAGGTAGATTATTTTATGGCATCCAAAGAGTCACTTATTTTGCTCTTTCCCTGATGAGAGGCAGTGAGGCACCTCTATTTCTCTGTTACATGCTAGGATGTGGTGGACATGCTTGGACACGTACGCTGTTGCACACATATGTGCGTGTTTCTGCAGAAGACGGTCAGAAACTTGACTGGAGCCCACCCAGATGCCTCTTGTCTGCAGGTGCACCCACTCAGCCAGAGTATGGCCTGCTGAGGGCTCAGGGCTGCTCCCTCCTTGAGAACTTTCTCACCCACAAAGTCACTCCATCCTCCAGCCCCCAAAGGGAGGCCATGGCCCAGGACACTGGTTCCCTGTCCCCAGGTGGGTCTCCTCCTTGTCATCACGAAGGCTCAGGACTGCCCATGGGGTCCCGTGAAAGCCAGCCTCCAACCGAGAACGTGTCATTGTCCTCCACCCTATCTGCCTCCCCTCTCCCTTACTGACAGTCTCCCTCAATCCCTCACCTGCACGAGGACCCCTGTCTCGGTCCCAGGAGGAGCAGAGCCAGGACGCATGAGCGGCTGAGCAAAGAGTTTGCTGTGCACTTCAAACTGCCGTCCAAGGGGGCTGCACTCAACACGCCCACCAGCAGTTGACAAACTCGCCTCCCCCAGTGGGACCAGCGCCCGTGTCACCGGCTGCTTTTGCCAGTCTGCTGAGTGCAAGGCGCTATATCACTACGGTTTTAATCTGCATGTCCCTGTCTACTAGTGACATGGAGACTCTTTTTACTATCTTTCTTGGCTTTTCACCTGCCTTCCCGCTATTTGTCGATATCTTTTGCCCATTTTCCTTTTGCTTTGGAATGTTTTGGCAGATGGAGTCTTTGGAGTTTTGGGGTTGTTGTTTGTGTGATTCTTTTGGAAATGGACTCTCTCTTGATTACACAGGTTGCAAATACCTTCTCCCAGCCCGTGGCTTTAACATAGCTATTCATCTTTGTCATGTAGGAGTTCTCAGTTGTGGTAAAGTAAGATGCATCACTGTTTTCCTTTTGCATGTGTCGGTTTTTTGCTTACTTTCAACTCTAAGATGGTAAAGTTACTTTCCTGTTTTCTTTAATAATGTTATAGTTTTCTTTTCATACTTAGGACTTTAGTCACCCTGGAATCTATTTTGTGAGTGGTGTGAGCGAAGACCCGACTGTGTCCTTGTCCAAGGGGGAGTCATCATCTAGTAACCAGCCCATCTTTCCCCCGGTCACGTGTCACATGTGTCAATATCTGCGTCTGTTCCTGGGCTTTGTCCTCTGTTCTTTTAATCTGTTGAGCTATTCCTGAAACCAGATCAAACTATCTTCATGATTAGAGTTTTACAGTAACTATTGCTATCTATCTGATGAGGTGAGGGTCCCTTCCTCTTCCTCTTCTTTTTTGCTTTCCCAAAACTGTCTTGGCTATTCTGGGTTCTTTATTATTCCAAGTACATTTTGGGATAATCTTGTGAAGTCTCAGGGAAAGTTCTATTGCAATTTTTATTGGAAATATAATGTCCAGATTCCACTGGAGGGAGTCGCCAGCTCCATGCTGGTGAGGCTTCCTGTCGCAAGCATGGTTTACTCTTCCTTTGCCTGCACTTTCCTGTCCTTGGCACTCCAGGCCTTGCATGGGGGCTGCCTAGAAATGGATGTCCAGGCCTTTCTCATCCTTCAATGCCCAGCTGAAATGCTTCCTCCTCCAGGAAGTCCTCCATGACAGTCCTGGCTCCCCAGACTCCCTCTGACCTTCTCTCACCCTGAGCACCCTGGACCTGACGGAGGAAGGCTTCTTTGTGCACTCTGCGGCTGCCTGGTCCCTGGGCATCTGGAGAAAGAGCTGCACCTCACTCTCCATCTACCCCCACTCTGCGCCCCCCCGGCACCCAGCCCCAGGGCAGGTGCTCAGGAGGACCTGAGGTCTAGTCCTTAGGGAAGAGGCATACATAGTAACAGGTTTTTCCTCACAGGAAACCACCGAGCAGAGGGCCTGGGGCTGAGTGTGGCATTTCAGGGGGACCAGCCGGCTTGAAATCCGACAGATTCAGTTTTCCATGGTGGCTCTGCTGCGGGGACTTCGGCATCCCCAGGAAGCCTTTGCCCGTGTGAGTGAGGGGAAAGACATTCCCACCTCATGGGGCTGTCAGTGGGATGTTGTGGGAAGTGCAGGCAAGGTGTTTCCCCGTCTCCCTGGCCCAGATTGAGGAAGGCACAGGAGTGAGCCTCTCTCAGTGGGTCTGCTTGCTCCCTCCTGCCCAAGAAACCCCCTCCCTGATGCCTAGCCACTGGTTGGGTGGGTGCAGTGCCCTCCCTGATGCCTGGCTACTGGCTGGGTGGGTGCAGGTGGCTTCTGCCTTCTTCCCAGCACTCCTGCCGCTGGACCCCTCCCCCAAGGCAGACTGGCTCCGTGATGAGCCCTGAAAGATGCTCCACCTGTCCTCCCTGCAGTGCCCCCAGCACCAGGCTGTCCACTGACCACCTCGGTCCTGGGGATGCAGTTCCATGAAATGTTCCTTCCTCGTGTATTCCTCCTCTAGGGGGTGTTTACCTGCCCCGTGGGAACTCAAGGCAAGGGCAATCCCAGCTGAAAGTGACTGTGCTCCGGCGTGAAGCATCCTCTGTGCCTCTTGGAAGACAGAATTTGGGGCCAATGAGGTGCTTCGGAGCACGGGCTTTGGAGCTGGACACACCTGAGTTCCGATTCATCCCCCACCCAGTACTTGGCTTTAGGCAGGCTGACCTCTGAGATTCAGCTTCCCCATCTGTCAAGTGGGTGCATGAGTCCTACCTCCTCTGGGGACAGATGAGAAGACCAGAGGGGGGACATAAATATAATGCATACAGTAGGTGCTTAGCATGAGGTTGCTCCCTCTCCACCAGATGTCAGGGTGGTGGTGATGAGAAGAAACGGGGGACCCAGGCAAAGATGAGACAGAGTTTATTCTCACTGTGGGTAAGTTCAAGACTCAGGATGGAGATCACAGAGAGGCAGTCCCTGGAACTCCGTGAGGGACCCCATGCCGGAGGCCGGGGCCACACCTCTGCCAGTGCCAGAGCCCCGTAACTGTGAGACTCCGGAGCCCAGAACCAGGTGAGCGGGCGGGGGTGGGAAGGAGGACCGGGTCCCCCGATCGCGTCTGACCATGTTTTCGACTTCCATAGGAAGGAAGAGCAGCTCGGCTATATAGTAATATAATATATAGAGGTGTCGAGAGCTGGCCGTGGCACCTGGACGGGGCTGAGATGCCCGGATTATTGCAGGAGGGAGGGGGGCTCAGTGCTGGTGTCCCCGTGCGACGGCCGTGCTGGCCGGGGGGAGGGCTGGGCAGGGCTGGGCGCTGGGCTTGCCCCTCCCTCTGGGACTGGCAGGGGGAGCCCGGTAGGTTCCTGGCACCCTGCCTGCCAGACGTCCCCCGGGATGGGCTTTCTCACCCTGGGTGCTTTTTATGTGCTTTGAAGACCATTTTTGCATTGTCAGGAGTGAGGAACAAATATTCTGACATGGTAGAAAAGAGATATTTACATACCCTGGTGGGCCGTAAGGGGGTGGGCTTGTGGGGGAGGGGAGGGGCTTCCCAGGCCCCCGCCCCCAGTGTGGAGCAGTGTTGGGAACAAGGGCCCAGGTCTGCAAGCAGCAGGCTCCACCTGACACTGGGTTGCCATGTGACCTTGAACAGGACACACCCCGTCTCCAGACTTTGGTCCCCCATATGGTACGGGAAGGGGTGGACCTGGGCTGAGAAGCTAGGATCCTGGGGTTCCTGATCCTAGGCAGGGGACAGTAGGCGAGTCTGGCTGGGCAGAGGGACTTCCGAGTGAGGAGACGGCAGAGGAAAGGCATCTGAGATGGAGGGGAGGGCGTGAGCCTGGCCCGGCAGCCTCGTCCAGCCGAGGGCATCTGAAAGTTCTGCCATGACGCCGACACGGAAGAGGCCAGCGGGGCTGGCCAGGAACCCTGTTTTCCTATGGCAGCAGTGGCGGGAACCAGGCGGATGCTGCAAGGGCCCCCCGGCTGGAGGGAGGACCCAGACCTGAGATGCAGCCAGGGCGGGCTCACCGGTGCAGAAATGAGGTGGGCCGGTGCTGGTGCAGTCCAGAGGGCCCCCCCAACTTCAGCCTCCAGGCCCGGGCCTGTGGGCGGGCCTCTCCTTGGCCCCGCGGGGGAGTTCCCTGGCCACACACTGGGACACACCTCCTCGTCTTGATTCATCATCCCTGTCACCCACGTGTGCCCCGGCCTTGATGCACACACACACACATCCCCCCCCCACGCATCCATGCTGGGACCCCACACAGGTGAACACACACGCTGTTCACATGGGCACCCACAGCCTGGCGAGGACACGCCCCCACGCACACACTCACACCTGCACGCAGAGGCAGGTGAGCGCGTCCCTGCGGGCTCTGTGGGCTGGGGCCAGGCTCTGGAAGACAGAAGGCCATCTGCCCGGGGCAGGCGTCCTGGCCATACTGGCCACCAAGGCCTCCTTTCAGGCGCCTGACTCTGATGACCCTGGGTCTGTGGGCCTCAGCCTCCCCCATCCCCGGTGCCGGAAGAGGACAGAGGCCTGAGGTTGCCTGGCCCTTGCCAGCCCCATACATCCTCCAAGGGGTGGGGGCGGCCTGCGGCTAGTGTGGGCACGGCTCGGGCCCTGCCGGCCGAGGGTCAGAGGTGCCGATGAGGTCCCTGGGTGCTGGTCAGCTGTGCCCGCATGGTCTGGATGCTGCCCAGGATCTTCTTCTGGTGACCCATGAGGGTGATGCCCAGGGCACGCACGTCCCTGTGAGGGAAGGAGGCGCTGACCGGCTGGCCTGGGCACCACCCCCTCCTCGGCGGTGCTCGCTCCTGCCCCCCACGGCCCTGCCCCCCTCACTCACTGGGCGTCCATACGCAGCACCATGCCCAAGGAGGAGTAGCCACCAGCAGCAAAGTGGTCTCGGTAGCGGCCCATGCGGATGGAGTCCAGCCAGTCCCCCACGGTGAGGCCGCCACCGCCTCCCCCACCCCCTCGGAGGTCAAAGCAGCTCCGGGTGAAGGCAGGAGGCGGACATCTGAGGCACAGAAGCCCTCGGTGAGTGGCCCACCAGAGACCCCTGCACGAGTCCCCCTCAGGCTCACAGGGGGCAGGGAGCTTGGGAGGCAGGACCCCTGAAGGGGCAGGCGGAAGAAGGGCCCAGGGGTCAGGGCGGAGCCATCCCAAGGCCCGGATTCAGTCTGGGCCGGGTCTGGGCAGGGCCGGTCTGGGGCAGGGCTGGGACAGCAGCTGGGCCTGACAGCTGAGGTGGGTGCCGGGCACCTGCTAACGGTGGCCGTGGCCCGGAGACTCTCGGGGCTGCGGACCAGCGCATCGAGGACACTGACGATCTGGGAGAAGCGAGGACGCTGGGCCCGGTCCTTCTGCCAGCAGTCCAGCATGAGCTGGTGCAGGGCGCGGGGGCAGCCCATGGGCGCGGGCAGGCGGTACCCCTCCTCCACGGAGCTGATGACCTGCAGGAACACGGCACTGGGCTCACGTCCTGTCCCTGGTCCCGCCGCCCCGCCCCCCGCTGGTGCCTGCACTCACGTCACGGTTGGTCATGTTCCAGTAGGGCCGCTCCCCGTAGGCCAGCACCTCCCACATGACCACGCCGAAGCTCCACACGTCGCTGGCTGAAGAGAAGGTGCGGAAGGCGATGGCCTCGGGGGCTGTCCAGCGGATGGGGATCTTCCCACCCTGCAGTGGACACAGCAGGTGAGGGGCTGCCCGTGCCCGGCCAGGCTGGGGCCGGGCTTCTTTCCAGCCCGAGTCAGGGGGCCAAGCAACAGGGTCTGTTTCCCAGGCCGGGGGTGATGAAGCACTGAACGGTGCACAGTAGGTGCTCAGTAAATGCTGGCCAGCAGGCCTGGGCCTGTGCAAGGGAGGCGGTCCAGGGAGCATGCCCCCCTCCCCCAATTTTCTCACTCTCCTTCTTCTCCTTTTTCAGTCCTTTCTCGCTGTGAATCTCACCCAGAGACTCATGGGTGACAGCCCAAGTGAGGCTCTGGCAGGGACAGGATGCCCAGAGGCACCTCTAAGGAAGCCCCAATCTCCCTGGAGCACATGTGACACCAGCTGGCGTTTAGCCCGACCTTGGAGACAGATGTGGAGTCTGCGTGTGACTCTGACCCTCCTGGAGTCTCCCAGTGAGTGGGAGTGACAGCGGGTACAGGCCTTGGGGCTTCCCCAGCCACCCTGTGGTGAAGAAAGGTTATTCCCACTTCCCAGAGGAAGGCACGGTATGAAGAGACAGGGTAAGCCCCGGGGTGCGGGCAACCCCCAAACTGCCAGCTTCACTTAACCATGTAGAAGATTCGTCGGGCCCCAGTTGGGAGAGACCGCAGGGACTGCCTCCCGCCCCTGGCCGGGCCAGCCACTGAGTGGGTGACGCACCGTGGTGGTGTAGGCGGCATCGGGGTCATCCTCCAGCACCCGCGAGAGCCCGAAATCAGACACCTTGCAGACCAGGTTGCCATCCACCAGGACGTTGCGGGCGGCCAGGTCACGGTGGATGTAGCCCAGGTCTGAGAGGTAGCGCATGCCGGCGCCCACGCCCCTGAGCATGCCCACCAGCTGCATGATGGTGAACTGCCCGTCGTGTGTCTGTAGGGGACGCAGGCTGGGCTCAGGGAGGCCTGGCGGGCCCCAGTCCCCCAGCAGGAGACCTTCCCTCTATAGGGCACCTGACAGTGGGTGGCCCATTAAGCCCCTGCACGTGGTTTCACGTGCACCACCGCACCCTGTGAGGCAGGTGGGCCAGCAGCAACTGTTCACCCATTTTGCGGAAGGAGAAATGGAGGCCCAGGGAGGTCGAGCCCTGTGCCTAGGAGCACCAGCAAGATGGCAGAGCAGACACTGGGAATCCAGCTGTTTCCAGCACACTCCCTGTGCCTGCAGCTCGCTGTGGCCCTGGGTCCCCATGGAGGCACCCCTTAGCCCATGTGCAGGACAACAGGCCCCATGGGCCAGAGGGACTTTTGTGTGACAGGGGCTGAAAGGCCACCTGACTGGTTGGGCATGAAGACCCCTCCTGACCCCTACCTTCCCTTCCCTTCCCCTTTCAGTCTGTTGGGGTCAAGCTGGGGAGGGGGCTTGGAAGAGACGCACTGTCTCCCAGTTCAGACTGAGCCTCCCTCCCCCACCCACGAGAGGGAGGTGGGACACGCACCCTCAGGAAGGCATCCAGGGAGCCGTTCTCCATGTACTCGGTCACGATCATTGCCAGGCGGCCTGGGGCGGTGGGGGGAAAGGGCAGCTCTCGGTGCTGATCAGGACCCCCTGGAGCCGGGCCGGCACTAGGGTCCCCAGGGCTCCCACCCTGCTGCCAGGGTCATCCCGGGACCTGAGCCAAGGAGACAGGGCCAGGCAGGGGCAGCGCAGGGTGGACTAGGAGAGGGGACCCAGAGCCCTCTCTGGGGCAGGAGGGGCCCTGCAGGGGAGGTTGTCCTTGCCTGGCACCTACCACGGGTGACCACTCCCTCCAGGCGGATGACGTTGGGGTGGTCGAACTGGCCCATGATGGACGCCTCACTCAGGAAGTCCCGGCGCTGCCGCTCCGTGTGGCCGGCCTTGAGGGCCTTGATGGCCACGGGCACGTCCCGCTGGCCCGGCACCCGCAGCCGTCCGAAGCAAACCTCCCCCGACTCTCCTGCAAAGCCCAGGGATGGGTGGGGAGAGGGCAGTGGGACCCTC
>NW_007247197.1:93266-101725 GCF_000164805.1 Carlito syrichta
TCCTTGCCTGGGTGCTCCCGTGCCCCCCGGGGCTATCCCCACCCTCACGACCCCCGAGGCTCACCTGAGCCAATGATCTTCTCTATGTGGATCCTGGAGGCCTCGATCTCGTGGGTGAAGCTGCGGCCCACCCGGCCCGGCTCCTCGTAGGTGTGGGGTTCTGCATAGAACTGGGGCTCAGGGAGCTTCCCTGGGGGGTGGTTCAGGGGCAGAAAGACAGGCGGGGGGGCTGGGGGCAGGGGAGAAGGCCTTCAGTGAGGTCTGGAGGGGCTTCTCTCTCCTAGCACTCTGGGCTGGGCTGGGCCAGGTGAGGGGCATCTCTGGGACTCTGGGTGTGGTGGTGAACAGGAGGTGTGCATAAATGCTTGTCCCGTGATGGTGGGTCTCTAGGAGTAGCTCTGGGGTCTCAATGGGGCTGTGGAGTCTCCGTAGGTCCTGAGCATGTCTGTCACTCTCTGGGGTCACTTTAGAGTCCTTCCTTGAGATCTTTCTAAATGGGTTTAGGGTAGGGATGTGGCCAAAAAAAAAAAGTTTTTACCGGAAGAGTCAACTTCAAAAATGGTTACCAGCCGGGTGCAGTGGCTCACGCCTATAATCCCAGAACTTTGGGAGGCGGAGGCGAGAGGATTGCCTGAGCACCTGGGTTCAAGGATTGCCTGAGCCTGGGCAACATGGGGAGACCTTGTCTCTACAATAAATCAAAAAATTAACTGGGCATGATGGCGCATGCCTGTAGTTCCAGTTACTCGGAAGGCTGAGACAGAAGGATCGCCGGAGTCCAGAAGGCCGAAGCTACGGTGGCCGTGAGCAGCGTGCCACTGCACTCCAGCCTGAGCGACAGAGTGCAACTCTGACTCAGAACCACAACCACAAAAAATGGCTCCCTAGAAGACGGTGCTAAGGGTGATTCTGAGGCTGCTCTCAGGCCAGTGGGCATCAGCATCACAGCTGATGCTAATGTCTGCCACGGGCGGAGAAGTGGGGTGTGGGGCAGGCACTCCCAGACGTGCCTCCTTTACGGGGTCTCCAGGGACAATCTCTTCTCAGTAGGGGTTCTTGTCCAAGAGTATAGGAATTCCTGAAGTCACACACAGACGAGTGTGCACACTGGGGCTTTTCCCAAGAGAGAGTCCCCAGTATCCTCGATGGGCTCTGCGAGCCCAAGAAGGGTGACAGCACAGCCCTCTGGGGGGCCAGCTCTCTGTGATACCAGGAGTCTGTCTCTGGGCTCTGGTCCTTTCTGTGGACGCCTTTCTTCCTCTCACCTGTGCCATCTCAGCCCAGTGTCAGGCCCCACCATGGCCGCCTCCTGGCCCCAGACCCTGGGCCCCACACTCACCCTGTCTGTGACCACCTCCTGGCCCCAGACCCCGGGCCGTGCACTCACCCTGCCCATGACTGCCTCCTGACCCCAGCCCTCGGCCCTGCACTCCCCCTACCTGTGACCACCTCCTGGCCACAGGCCTCGGCCCTGCACTCACCCTGCCCGTGACCGCCTCCTGGAGCAAGGTCCCAGCCCCACACTCACCCTGCCTGTTCTCATAGTGCATCTTCTCTTCGTCCGAGTCCTGGAAAGCCTTGCTGTAGCCACAGTGCCTGCGGGAGACGGTCACCGCTCTGCCTGAGGTCAGGCCATTCCGGGGGCAAGTCAGGGCTCGTCCCTCCCACCCCCCACCCCTACAGGTCAGCTCTGGCTCCTTAGGAAGTCTGCAGGGGAGAGGCCCCAACCTCAGGCTCTCAACCCAGGTGGACGGTGACAGCCATGACAGCCCCAAGCAATATACCATCCACAAAGTGCCCTGGAGTCCACCCAGCCCTCAGCCAAGTCTATAATGCAATCAGCCCATGTTCCATGAAACACACCAGCGGAGGGGCTGGGAGATGACGCCTCTGCGGCCAACTCCACCCTGTGACCTTGGTGAACCCCGTCCCTTCCCCAGACCCAGTATCTCCATCTAAAGGGGGAACCTCCTGGTCCTCGTGGTCTGGGACCCGCCCTGCCCCAGCTCTACCTCTCTGAGCAGAGCGGGCGAGGAGAAAGTAACTGAGAGCATGGGTCTTCAGTCTGACAGACCTAGGGTCATGTCCCTGCTCTAGCTGTGTGACTGTGACAAGTGGCCTAACCGTTCTGATCCCCAACTTACTCACCTGCCAGATGATGTAGAGGTCAGTGTCTCTACATCAAGCGGGTGTCATTAGGTTAAATGAGATGGGGAGTTTGGTAGTGAGCCAGCCCCAGGCTTGTGGGGACCGCCTGCTCTCGTGGCAGTGCTCGAGGGGAGGGGCTCAGGCTGGCTGGGGGGACCACCCACCTCTTCTTGCAGATGAGTAGGAGCAGCAGCACCACCAGGCCGGTGATGAGAGTCAGGCAGATCCAGACGATGGTCCGGGTGTCGTGGCGAGGCCCTGTGGGGATGCCAGGCAGAGGCCAGGCACTCAGCCCCGGCATCAGGCCCAGGGTCTGGCAGCCCTCCCGGCCGACCTGGGCTCCTGGGGCCCGGGGCAGCCTCCTGGGCCACGTGCCAGCCCAGAATGAGGGCGCAGGCTTCCCGCTCCTCTGCACCCACCCACCCTGTGTGCTTCCCCTTGAGACCCCACTGCCCCCCGCCCAGCCTCCCGACCCTGCCGCTGCTTCCTGGG
Organism: Carlito syrichta; assembly: GCF_000164805.1. Lineage (NCBI taxonomy): Eukaryota > Metazoa > Chordata > Mammalia > Primates > Tarsiidae > Carlito > Carlito syrichta. The sequence goes on from NW_007247197.1 coordinate 95,907, forward strand.
CCTGGGCCACCTGGGGAGAGCACAGCGCTCCCTGATGCCTGTCCTGCCTGTTCCTCAAACGAGGCTAAGCTTCAAGTCGCGATGGGCCCTCCCCTCGCCCTCCGGGAGATCCTACGGGAGCCTCGGTTTTCAGATGAGAAAGCTGAGGCCCAGAGAACTCGAGGAACTGACCCCAGGACACGCAGCAGAGTGGACAGGGGGGCGGGACTCCATCCAGGCAATCTCAAGGGGGTGTTGGGCGTACAAGCCCTCCAGACACAGGTGCCAAGGGAGGGCCGGGTGGGGGTTACCGGCTCTGCCCTGCTCCCCCACAGGGAGGGTCCCTGGAGCAGGAGACCCCGCTGGCTGGAGATCAGGCAGGGCAAAGGAAAAGGGACAGCTCCCAAGCCCGCAAGTGCCCAGGGATAACCCTGGGGGCTTGTGCAACCCGAATGACTTGGTCCCACCCCCAGGGTTTCTGAAGTGAAGTAGGGCTTGGATTCGAGCATTTCTGATCAGTCCCCAGCCGCTGCTGCAGGTCCCAGGCTATGTTCTGAGAACTCCGGGTGACCCAGGGATTGGCTATTCTGCTCCGACCCTCACTTTCCGCAGGTGAAGTGGGGATGCGGCGAGACCCACTCACTAGGGTTGTCCCCGGATGGCTGCAAGGACATTCTGGGGGCAGAGGGCACCGTGAGGCCTGTGAGTCACGTGAGACTCCGTGAAGTTGGCAGAGGAGGGGCTGTCACTGGACCGTGGCTCGGACCGGCATCTTCCCTCTCTGAGCCTCTGCTCTCCACTTGCAGAAATGTCCACGGCCCCACCCGGCAGGACAACGGCCGGCCGACAGCGACCCTTCTCTACCCACCCCAGACCCTGGTGCCCTCCTCGACCCCTGCACTCACGGGGCTTCCCGGTCTCCACCTCCATGGCCTGGCTGAAGCGGCCACAGCCTGCTGAAGTGCGGGCGCGGACCTGAAACACGTAGCGTGTGCCCGGCTTCAGGCCCGAGACGGTGGCCCTGGTGGTGACGGCCTTGAGGGTGGAGTAGCTCTGCATCTCCTTGTCCTGCAGGAGGGTGGGCAGCAAGCCCGGCTGGGCACCTCTCCGCCCCCCCGCACCTCTCCCCCTTCCCACCCTCTTCCCCTCCTCCACCCCCTCCCCCACTAGCTACCTTCTCGTAATACTTGACCTCGTACTCCAGGATGATGCCGTTGGGCTGCTCGGGCTCCTGCCACAGCAGCGACACGCTGGTCTGTCCCGTCCGCTCCTGCCGGATCACCACCACCTGGGACGGGGCTGGGGAGGCCACCCCGTCAGACGGGCGGAGGGGATGGCAGGTGGCCTCCGACCCGCCCCATCCAGGCCTGGCCCAGCATGGCTAGCACTCTCCAGGCCTCCCTACAGGTCACCACCGGCCGCCACTCCAGTGCATCCCCTGGAGTCTGGACATGGGGGCTGGCTGGACCTAGAAGAGGCCTGTCCCTCCCCAGCCTGGGGCCTGCTTGGGCACAGGGGAAAGCAGGAGAAGGGAGGGGAGGGATGAACCAAGACGCTGCTGGCTGCCTGGCCGGGAGGCCATGGTGGGGGCAGCTGTGAGAGACCAAGGCGAGGGGCTGAGGTGAGCTCCAGGTGATCCCTGCCACTCTGGGCCACCCAGTCATGCCCTTCTCCTTGAAAAACTCACCCCTCCTGCATTCACCCATTCCCTCCTCCTGTGCAGAGGAGTCAGATACAGACACAGTCAAAGCCAGATCCAGGACCTGCCTCAAGGCCCTGTCCCTCCCACCCTTCTGCCCTCAGGCCTCTGCTTACCCCGGGTGATGACTCGGCCCCACATGGCTGGGTCCTCCCTCCTATCTGGGCATCCTATCTCCCCAGCACACCTGGGCACTCCCTGAAGGCAGGGGCTGCACACAGCAGGTGCCTAATAAATGCTGCTGATGACTGACAGGAAAAGTTAAGAAGTAACGCCAGGGTTGGGTGGGAAGGCATTGTCCAGGGGACAGTCCACCAATCTGGGAGTCAGGGGCGGGCGCACGGCTCGCCCCCTCTCACTAGTTGGGCCCTGGGGAGGCGTCTGCTGTCTCTGGGCATCAGTTTCCCCATCTAGCCGGTGAGGCACCATCTACCGGGGCTCAAGCCAGGGTATGTCTCTTAGAAACCACAAAGTCCCAAGGCAGGGGGTGCTGCCGGAGGTGGCAGACAGAGACCAGGGCTCAGAGCAGGAGGGAAAGGGCGGTGCACCTAGGAGGGCTCCTGGGAGGAGGTGGCTGTGGAAAAGAGCTGAAGAGCTGACGGGGAGAGAGGAGGAACGGGTGGTCTCTGAGCACGATCTCCCCTATGAGCTCAGGGTGCGGCCTGGTCGGTGCCCTCCAGAGCTGCTCTCCACCCCCGGGGCTTCCTGAACACCTGCCACAGGCCGAGCACCAGGCTAGGACCTGGAGACACTGCTGTGCCCAAGACAGCCCTCAAGGAGCTGAGGGCCTGGTAAAGGAGACCGGGGACCACGACCCGGAGTTCTGAGGCTGGGAGGGTGTGGTGAGAGGAGGCGGTTGTGACGCAGGGAGCTCACACAGGGGCCAGGAGGCGCCAGGACGATTGAGCTGGGGTGGGCAGAGTGGGCCTCCCAAGGAGGGAGGTGGCCACCAGAGGCCAGCTTGGCCAGAGGGAGGGAGTCATGAGAGAGGGGCGGGGGCCGTCTGTGAGCTCAGTCTGTGGAAGGGTTGGAGGACAGCCTGGTCCCACGGATTTTTTTTGAGAGTCGGTCTCATTCTGTCACCCAGGCTGGAGTGCAGTGGCACGACCACGGCTCACCACAACCTCGACCTCCTAGGCTCAGGCAATCCTTCCACCTGAGCCTCCCGAGTAGCCAGGACTATAGGCACGTGCCAACACACCCAGCTGACGCTTGGTTTTCTGCAGAGAGGAGGTTTCACTGTGTTGTCCAGGCTGATCTCCAACTCCTGGGCTCAAGCCATCCTCCCCCCTCGGCCTCCCAAAGTGCTGGGATTGCAGGTGTGAGCCACTACATGCAACACCACTGGCACGTTTAAGGCCAGCTCAAGAGGGTGTGAATGGCTGGTGGGGGCGAACTGGGAGGAGCTCCTGTGGTGGCCCATGTAGTGGGCGATGGGGCGTGGCAGAGTGGGACTGAGGAGGTCATTTTGAGGGGAATCCCCACAGGGTTTGCTGGTGGATGGATGTGGCATATGCGAAGGTCAAGGGTGATAGCTTGGAACCTGGGCAACATAGCAAGCCCTCATCTCTGCCAACAAAAAAAAAAAAAAATTAACTGGGGGTGGTGGCATGCACCCATAGCCCAAGCTACTTGAGAGGCTGAGGTGGGAGGATTGCTTGAGCCCAGGAGGTCGAGGCTGCAGTGAACTATGGTCATGCCACTGTACTCTAGCCTGGACAACAGAGTGAGACCCCAACTCACACACACACAAAAAGGTGACAGCTTGGGTTTGGGGCTTGAGTGTCCCAGTGAATGGTGGTGCCATGCCCTAAGGTGGGTCCAGGGAGGGTCAGGCGTGGGGGAGACAGGAGGGGGCAGCTGCACCCCAGGGGAGAGGCATGCACTGGGGACATATTGGGGGTTTCAGCATCAAGGTGCAACTCAAAGCTGTGGTCACCCAGAAAAGAAGGGCCGGGGCACACAGGGGAGGGAGGAGGGTTCAGGACATGCCTGGGGACCTCTAGCCCTTAGAGGCTGAACTATGGAGAGGGATAGGCTAGCCAGTCGGTGGAAAACAGGGAAGAACAAAGGTTCCAAGAAAGGACAGTGCTCCGTGGGTTGTCATTTCTGGTGGCAGGTGAGGCAAGGGACCAGGGAGTGGCTGGAAGGGAACACAGGCTTGAAGGAGGGTTAAGATGCTGCCTGAATGTCACTGGGGTCTTGGGCTCCAACCCCCACTCCCCCAACCAGCTGCCTCCTGTCTCAGCTGCCGAGAGACAGGTGGGTGGGGCTGGGCTCTACATCGCCCGCACAGGCTTCTCTCGCCATGCTGCCGGCTCCCAGCACTCAGGTGGGGCTCCTTGAACGCTGTGAGGTGAGGGAGTCCCCTGAAGAGATGGAGCACTGGTGCCCTGGATTCAGAGTTGGGGGCCCCGTTTCCCTTGGGGTGAGACAGACCCAGGTTCGGGTCCTGGCTCTGCTGCTTCCTATGTGGCTGGCCCTGTGCAGTTCTCTGTTCCTCAGTCTTTTCCTCCGTGCCATGGTGGGAACAGCGTCTGCCGGGCCAGGGCTGCATGGCTTGGGGAGGAGCCTGAGGGGTCCCAGGCACGCGCCAGGGTGACTGTGAACGGAAGCTGCCTGTGGGCTCTGGGGTTAGGCTGTGGCTCAACGGGCAGGACCCCCCAGAGTTTGGAAGGAAAGAGTTTCCAGGGCTGAATTCGGTCCACGACTGGCAAGAAACAGACAGACAAATGACTGTGGTCCAAGCCAGGCGGCCAAATACATCCCAGGGGCCACAGTGGCAGCTGTTCTAGAAAATGATCATCAGAGTGATTTTATTTTTTAATGACATTTATTGAGCATTTACCATGGGCCAGGTGCTGGCTAAGCATTTCCACTCCTCTCATTTAAGCTTCCAACAGTACTTAAGGCAGGTATTATGATTCCTGCTGCATCAGGCAGGAAACAGAGGCACAAAAAGGGAAAGTCCTGGAACCCAGGCCTAGGGTGGCCGTGTAGTCCACCTCTATGCTTATGGGATTCCGCCCCCATATAGGATGTGCTGTACTTTTGGTTTTTTTTCAATTTAAAAAATTTTTATTTTTGTAGAAACAAGGTCTCTCTATGCTGCTGAGACTGGTTTTGAACTCCTCAGGCTCAAGCAATCCTCCTGCCTCAGCCTCCCAAATGCTGGGGTTACAGGCGTGAGCCACCATGCCAGGCTGTGCTCTACTTTTCTAAGGACAACAAGAGCTCCCTGCTCCTGGATGCTGGTGCAGAGGGCAGGCCTCGGCCCACAGCCCATCCACGGCAGCGCTCTGACCCTGGTAGGCAGGGGGCCGGGGAGCAGGGGTCGGAGCGTCTCCGCCTACCTGCCTGGTTTGTGGTGATGTTGACGACGGCAGCGCGGCGGGGCTCGGGGCTGAGGTCGGACACGCCGTTGACCGCCTCGATCCAGAAGGAGTAGTTCATGTGTGCCAGCAGGTTGGCCACCAGCAGGCTGGCCTGCACCAGGCTCGTCTGCTGGGGCACAAAGCGCGTGCCACCCCCGCAGGCCTCGCAGCGGCTCAGGGCCCAGGGGCAGCGGCGGCACACGGCGTTGTAGGTGATGTCACTGCGGCCGCCCGGGTCCAGGGGAGGGGCCCACTCCAGCGTCACCGACGTCCCGTTCACGCTGGAGATCAGGTTCACGGGTGCTGAGGGGGGCCCTGGGGGCAGAGGGTATTTATGTGGGCAGGGCTCGTCGCTCCACCATCAGACCGGGGCTCCCAGAGGCTCCCCCTCATATCTGGGCTACCTAAGGATCAGATCGCATCCATTCCATCCTCTAGAAGCTCCCAGCGGGCTGAGGGTGTGTCTCTGCCGTCAGTCAGACTGGCACCACCACGTCAGGGTCTGGGTGCAGAACCCTGGGCCCCCCGCCCCGCCCACGCAGGCTCGCAGGGACTCCCAGGTCTGTGCTTCCCAAAGCTTATGCCCAGAGCTCCGAAAAGACCCCACCATGCCACCTGATGTGATGTGGCCCAGCCATGTCCGTTCAAGGACCCTCGTGCTGGGTTTAACCTAAAATGCCACTGAGCACTCTCCGTGGAACCTGGCAGAGAGCCGGGAAGCCCACCAGTGTCCCCATGGTGAGGGACGCTGAGAGGTCCCTCCCTCA
>NW_007247197.1:101860-120431 GCF_000164805.1 Carlito syrichta
GAACCTTAGCTCTTCAGAAACCAGAACTAGAGACGCTTTTCGGGGACGCCCAAGCCCCCTCCAGGTACCCAGATGTGTACACATACACAGACACACACACCTGAGAATTCCTTATATATGTGGGTGCAGGTGTGTGTCGCACACTCACGCAAATGCCGTGCAGATGTCTCCTGCAGGGGCTGCTGTCCCCTCAGACACACACAGTCACACAATCCCGCAGACATCCCAGGGCACACCCAGAACCAGACACACACACACACACACACACACACACACACACACACACACCCTGAAGGCCGCTCCCAGCATCCAGCAGCTCCCACCAGTCCACCAAGGACGGTGTGAGTAGGTGCAGCTTAGCCCCTCCCTCACCCACAGGTGAACTCCCTGGCCTGCCCAACCAACCCTAGGACGCTGGCATCTCTGCCAGGTCAGAAGGTGACCCAAGCTGCTCAGTGTGAAGAACAGCATGTGTCCAGTCCCAGTCGGCTGCCTGAAGCACAGAGGAGAGACCCAGGGAGGGAAGGAGACGTCTCTCAAGAGGTAGCAGGGGACCCATGACAGAAGTCAGGAGCTCAGGGAGGTCAAGACCACCGCTAGGTGTCAGCATCACCCCCCTGCCCCATGCTGGACGCTGGCCCCAGAGAGCCACCTTCCCCTGTCCCTCCCACAGAGAACTGGCCCCGGAGACCTGTAGGACACACACAGGGCCCTGGCCCTGTCTTGGGCCCAAGGGTGCTGGGGTCTGGGGTACTCACGAGTACAGGCTGAGGACGGTGGGTCCAGGGCCGCACGGTAGTAGCTGAGGTCACAGCGGCAGGCCTGGGCAGCTGGGGCCGCAGAGTGGCTGTGGGGTGGGCAGCGGGCACAGAGCTGGTCCCCGGGCGCTGACTTGTAGAAGCCCAGCTCGCAGGCTGCAGGGGAGAAGGCGGCTGCAGGGGAACCCGTCGGGCCACCGGGGGCCTCGGGGACAGCTGGCGGGTCCCCCGGGGGCCGAAGGCCAGAGGTTCAGCATCACCCGGTGTGGCCCTCACTCAGCACAGAGAGGCGGTGACTCACACAGGGGTGCACAGCAAGTCGGTCAGAGCTGAGGTTGGGACCCCGAAACCAGAGTCTCAGCCCCAAAGTCAGCCTCCTCAGAGCTTCTCCAACCCTGTCCCTCCTCCCGCGGCCCCTCCCCCTGGGCCCTGTCCAGCCTAGGGTGGGGAGGTTGTCCCTTCATCCCTCGTGGCGAGACGAAGCCGAGGGGTGGGGGCCGTGGGGCTGAGGGTCGAAGGAGGGACGGAACGTGGAGGCCCGTGGGCAGACACCGAACCAGCCCCACAAAGACTCTGGGCCAGGCAGGTTCGGGGCCTGGAGAGCCCTGAGCAAGGGCCACACGGCCTCTGCCCCCAAGGACTGCACCTCAGTGAGAAAGACACGGACAAGCAGGGCGTGGTCATTCCCGGAGGGAAGCTGGAGGAGGCCCTTCCCGAGGAAGGGATGAGAACGGAGCTGCGGCCTGAAGGATGGAACAAGCCAACTGAGCGGAGCGTGGGGACGTTCCAGGCTGGGCCCTCTCTGCCACGTGTCTCCCTCAGCCATGCCTGTTCACCACCTACACGGGCTCTCTAGGGCTTCAACAATGAAACCCGGCCCTCAGATCCTTCCTGCTGGACCAGAGCCCCGCTGCAGCTGCTTCGGTGCTTAGCCTTAGGCCACCCCTGCCGGCTCCCTGGGCTCAGAGGGCACCTGTGTCCCAGGCTATGCCCCAGGACTGGCCCTCCCTGGGGGCTTCTGGAAGGAGGAGGCAGATCACAGTGTCTGAATCATGAGTCCCTGCAGCTCCGAGCTCCCAGTGCCCCAGCCCAGCTCCCCATCAGGCCTGAACCCTCTTGGGGGGGTCTCTGGAGGGGAGACCCTCACTCCCATCCTTAGGGCTAACGAAAGCACTGGCCATTCCTTACACCCAGCAGGCTGTCTCCTGACTCCGGGCCTTTGCACGTACTGTGCCCTCTTCCTGGGATACCCTTTCTCCCTGGTCCACCTAGTGAACTCTAAGATTCATTTTAACTGTCCCTTCGATCAAGCTTTCCTGGGCCACTAGACACACGTGCAGGCACGCACGCACGCACGCACGCACACAGAAACGACCACGCCCTCCCCACTCCTGTAGCCTCTGGCTTGTCTCACCACCTGCAAGGCCCTGGCCGTGTTCACTTATCTTGTGCCTGACTTTGCGAGACTGGCAGCCCCCCTGAGCTGATGCTGGTGACGGGGCAGGCCTGCCTGATTTGTCTCCGAGTCCCACGAACCCGACCCAGGGCAGGTGCTATCAACACCGGCAGGAGTGTGCAAACCAAGGGGACCCCCCCACCATCTGCTCTGTGCTGAGAGAGCCCCAGGGGTTCAGGTGGGCCAGATGCCACCAGCCAGGCAGCCCCTGGCGCCCGAGGACTCCAAAGCAGGGGCCGCCGGGAAGCCCACTGGGCTCTCTCGCCACTCGATGCTTTCTGGAAAACTCAGTGCTTGAGAGAAGCTCATTTGAAAAGACTTCACGTCACTTCAGAGCATTTCTTCTCTGGATGTTGATGGTATCGCTTTATTATAATAGCGAAAACCAGGTTAATTTGCAAAATTCTACAAATTCAAGAGAAAACCTGGAGTCAGGAGAGGCGATAATGGCTTCAAGTCGCTTTCCGGCTCGGAGGCTGCAGGGCCGGAAGGGGCTTAGAAGTTGCAGGGTCAGGGGAACCATGTCCCCCTCCCCATGTTTAGGCCCTCTTCCCCTCCCCCACAGAGACCCCCACAAGTGCTCAAGTGGGGACTGGGCAGGGGGCTGGGAGTTCAGAGCTGCAGGGACTCCTGATCCACACACTGCGATCTCGCCTCCTCCTCCCAGAAGCCCCCGGAGGCCTGGTCCTCGGGCGCAGCCTGGGGCACAGGCTCCTTCCAAGCCCGGGGAGCCGGCAGGGGTGGCATCATCAGAAGAGGGCTTTGCCACGTGTCAGCAAACATTGGCAGAACCTGCCATCGGGAGGGATGACAGCTACCCTCACGGCACTTGTCGGTGCCACTCAACTCAGACACCTCAGGCTTATTTCCTGGCTCCCTCCCTCCCTTCTTCCCCAGCATTTATGGAGCGCCTACTGTGGTCCAAGCAGTTTTCAGAAAACAAGGGACAGACAGGGACGTCATCTTGGTGTGGTGCACGGCTGGAGGCCGTCTTGGCAAGTCCTGGAGGCTGGCTGGGCGTGGGGGTGGCACACGCCTGTAGTCCCAGCCACCCACGAGGCTGAGGCAGGAAGATCCCCTGGGCCCAGGAGTTCGAGGCTGCAGTGAGTTACGATTGTGCCACAGCACTCCCACCTGGATGATGGAGTGAGACCCTGTCTCTAGAAACAAACAAGGCCTTGCCCCTTCCCAGAGTGGGTCTGGTCCTCGCCTGGCAAGGGCAGGAACTCAGGAGCTGGCTGGCCCCTCTGCCTGAGCTCAGTGACAGGGGGCAAGTTGCTGGAGCTCAGTCTGCTCTTCTGGAAAGTGGGGGTAACAATAGCGCCTGCCTTCCAGGGTCACCGTGAGCCTCGCACGAGTGAAACCACGTAAACTCATGCCGCTCGTTATGAGGGCCAGTTGATGCGGCTGGTAGCAACACAACGGTCTGACAGAAGAGGAAACAGAGGCTCAGGGAGCCCCAGGTTCCCAGACGAGCCGGGACGCAGAGTCAGGTCAGGGCGCCTCAGGAGCCAGCCCTTCCCCAGCCTCGCCACGCCTGGAGCTTAGAGACAGCTGCGGCGCTCTGTCACTGCCAGTCGGCAGTTCCCACGGCTCGGCTGATACCCATATGGCTGTAACGTGTCAGGGCCGGATTCATCCACGCAATGAAAATAAAATAATCTTTAATAAGAATACTAATCACCAGGCCTCGGGGAGCCCGAAGACCTGGAGGCTGGGCCGGGAATTAATGGCTGAGGCAGATGGAGCAGCCCGGGGCTGGGACCCAGCCCTGCGGTCGACCAGGGCATTTCTGGAGCCCGCAGGTGCCGGGTGCCCGGCCACGGGCCAGGTGGGGCCCCTGTCCCTGCCGAGGGAGCCCTGCCCAGGCCGCCTGTCAGGCCGGCAGCTGCCCACGGCCCCAGCCACCTCTCTGCTCTCCCCAGCCAAGAGCTGGAGGTTTGACAAATAAGGTGTCCTCCGGTGGACGACCAGAGGAAATTAATTCCAAATCAGATTTTAAACACAGTCAGAGAGGCAAAAGAGCTCGCGTTCCTGCTCCCCCTCCAAAATGAGACTCTGATATTTATAGAAAGATGATTAGGGCCGTAGAGGTTGATTTATATTCTGCATCCAGGTGACAGGAAGGCTGGTAACTGGGACTTCAGACTCCAAGTCACCTCCCTAGGGTGATGCCCTGAGAGGGTCTCTCCCTTTCCGGAGATAGTTGGGGTGGTGGGGGAAGGGCAGCTGGGTGTGAGGAGGCCACTGGGTCAGGAGTGGGAGACATGGGATTCCCCCAGCCACTCCTCGCTGTGTGTCCTTGGGCCAGTCGCTTTCCCTCTCTGGGCCTCCACTTCCTCCCTGGTCAACCGAACTAGCTCCTGGTGGTCCTGACATTTTTTGTGAGTCCCTGAGGCCCGAGTCCATGTCTGTCAGGCCTTTAAATCTTAGCAAGCCACGAGAACTGGGAGGTCCCATCTCCTGGGCAGCTCTGTCTTCTCTTGCAAAGCTGAGTGCTGCCTGCCAACTCCTCGACGTGGGAAACCTCAGACGGGGGGACGGCTGTCAAGGGGAGCCTGACACCTGCTGTGGGCCTCAGGCTCCAACCCCTTCTCTCATCACCAGAAGGAGGGGGCTTGGGGCTGGGTGAGCTGGGGCCCCCTCCCAGCCCTTTCTCTTCCCAACTGTCTGCTCAGAGAGAGCTGTCACACAGGGACAAGGAGGGCCTCGAAGCGGGTGGGCCCCACGGACCCCCTCAGGCCTTCCGAGAGCCCACCCAGTCAGGCAGGGCAGCTGCAGAGCAGAGAGGACATCTTGTGTTGCCAGGAAGACACCCCGCTTTTTTCCCATCACCTGTGTGTCCCGGACTATCCACCAAGGAGGTGGGGCAGGCTCTGAGGGGTTCTCAGAGGAGTGGAGGGGACCCCCAGGGCTCTCGGCCCAGCTCCCCTTTGCGGGGGGCCTCCGTCGGGGCCTCGCTGCCCTGGGTGAGGCTGCACAGACGGTCACAGTGGCCACCCGCAGGCTGAGAAATGTCTCCCCTCGCGGGACTTAAAGCCAGCGCTCTGTTCCAATTCTCACTGTCTGCAGTGCACGACGAATTAATACTTTTTATAAAACCTGTAATTATCTTGCAACTGGCATCATTCTGTTGTATTGTGATTTGAACGTAAAATTCACAACACCCTGCAAGTCCCTCACCCTGCTCTGGCTTTTCCACATTATTTGTTATTAACATGCTGCAGTGTCGGGAACCGGGGGCGGCCCTGGCCTCTCGGGGCCCAGCGTGTCCCCCAGAGCTCTGACCTGGGTGTGCTGTGGAGCTCTGGCGGGACACGGTCCCTCTCTGGGATCCACTTCCCACCCGCGTGGCAAAGTGAGGCTGGAGCATCACCTGAGACCCTTCAGCGGGGCCCGACCCCAAAGTCAGGAGGGTGAGTCCCCTTCCTACGGGCACACGTGTCCCCGTGCACACAGGACACATGACTGGCGGACTGTGTGCCCTGCTGGTCAGAGGCGGCGGGTGGCCGCAAGCGAGCATGCCCTAGCCGGCCAGCTGGACTATGATCGCTGATGCCGTCCCAGTCTCTGACCATCTGACATGACTCTGAGAAGGAGTGGCTTCGCAGGGGAGGGCAGCTCAGGGTGCTGGAGTCAGGCCGCTGGGACCAGATCCCTACTCGGTTGCTAAGTTGATGGGTCTCAGAGGTTCTTATTTGCGAAACGAGGCTATAATGCCTAGCTGACACGAAAGACGATGTGAGCCCCGGAAGGCAGGGACTCCTTGTGCCTCCACCCCTGGCGTCTGGGACATGGGATGTGACCTCAACAGAGTGAGTCGCTGACAGATGTGGAAACTGGCATGTGGAAAACACTCCAAAAACTGTCACTTTCCAGAATTCGGGGATGTGGGAGCCGCTCGGAAGGGCAGGCGGCCAGCGTGGGCCAGAGAGGCTGAAAGCTGCACCCGCTCTGAGCCACAGGCCTGCCCTCAGGCTGCGAGGCCCATATGCAGGTGGCAGAGCCTCTCGTGCCTCAGTCTGCCCGTCTATACAATGGAATCGAAACATCTGTCTTGCTCCAGTGGGCAGATGAGAGGGTGTGTGAGTCACCCCTTGGAAACAGCAAAGACTATCAGGGTATTTGCTGAAAGACTAAGAGGTGCCAGGCTGTCTGCCACGGGTGCCACGAGAGGCTGGTGACCAGGGAGCCTCAAACCGGGCTGCGAGGGAATGGCAAGTGTCTCAGAGCGACTCTGGGACTCAGGATGCAGGGTGGGCGAAGGTGTGCGGCGGTTGGGGGTGTGAAGAGAGATTCCCCAAGGAGACCAGAGGGCTCCAGGCAGGGCTGAAGGTCCCAGCGGTGGAAGGAGGGCCCCGTCCCAGAGACCTCTGGCCAGATGGCTCCGAGGGGGCACAGGCTGGACCTGTGACCACCCGTGTGCCACCTGGGATCAGCAGCTGTGCCCGTGAAGTTCCGTCAGCCCCGAGGGGCCTTCCTTGCTGCTGGGGGCAGAGGGGTGGGTGCTGGGACGGAAGGCCCCCTCGTTGTGACCCCAGGATCCGGGGGCAGCAGTGAAGGCTCAGAGGGTGCTTCCAGCGGCTGGGGGGGCACCCTGGCCTTCCCTGGGGGAGTGTGGGGACCAGCCCTGGTCTCCCTGATCCCTACATAGGCACACCCTCCCCCTCAGCTCCTCAGCCCAGGGGACCCATGGGCTCCACAGCCAAGCGTCCCCGTGCCCCAGGTGGCTGAGCTGTGTGCCTAACACCGGGGAGACCAAGGAAGGGCAGGAGACCAGCAGCAGCCGGGCACCAGCTGTCTGTCCACGAGCTCTCGGAGCTCCTGGCACTCAGGATGCATGGCCACACTGAGTCCCCCACCCCCACACGCACGCACACCTCCTGGGGCCTGGGCTCTCACACCCACCCTGCTCCTGCTCTGACACGGGAGCCCCAGCAGTGCCCCAGGGGTGTCAGGATCAGGGCTCTCCACTGTCCCCCTCACAAGGACCTTGCCCGTCCTCTCTGCCAGCCCTGGGTAAGTTCCCCCGAGGACAGCAGCTTGCTCAGGGCCCAGCAACAGTCCGGCCTCACCTGCACTCCCAGCGTGCCCCTGCCCGCGTCCTTCCCAGTGCCCCCCGAGCCCTTCCACCCGGGCCTTGCTCCACTTCCCTCTGCCCCAGAGGTTGGAAGTTCAGTGGTTTCAAGCATGACTCTGGGGCCAGATTTCTGGGTTCCAATCATAGCTCTACCACCTCCTGGCTGTGTGACCTTGGGCAAGTTGCTTCGCCCTCTGTGCCTCAGTCGGTTCATCCATAAAATCAGGATAACAACAGTTCCTATTTCACAGGGCAGGGGTGGGGACTACAGGGTGGGACACGTGCCAAGTGCTCAGAACAAGGCCTGCCGTGAGGTATCCCGAGAACCGTTCCCCACCCTGGTGGGTGTGTAGCACACCCAATCACACAAGTGCCCTCGGCTGCACCCCCAGTGGGGTACCCCCTGGCTGTCGTCTGTTCCCCCCACGGTGGCCTGAAGTGGAGGCACCCCCATCTTCCCATGCGTACCGCCCAGATGCCCACAGCCTGGCGGGCTCCCACTGGACAGCCCCGCCCAGCCCAAGCCCTGCCGGCCGCCCAGGCCAGGGCGCGCTCACCCACACAGGCATCCCGCCGCTCCTCGTAGCCGGCGCTGCACACGCACTTGCCAATGGGCACCAGCCACTCGCCCTCAGCGCTGCAGTACATCTTGGGCGTGTCCCGCTCCTCCGAGTGCCGCACGCACTGGCCCCGCACCTCCACCAGCGAGGACGAGTCTGCCCCCGTCACCGCCTCCGAGAAGGCAGCCAGGTTGCGCACCATGGCGGGGCACTTCTTGTAGTAGATGCGGAGGGAGAGGATGGCCAGGCAGGCCCCGATGTCCTGGAAGGCCAGGTAGAAGCCGCGCTTGCTGAGGGGCCCCACCCCGCGCACCTCTGTGTTAAGCTTGAGACGCCGCACGCCCAGGTCGGCGCCCGTGAAGCTCTCATCGGCCGCGATGGTGTCGATCTTGAGGAACTGGCTTTCCTGCGTGCTGGCGCCCAGGTCGCGGTCCGACTCCAGGTAGTAGAGGTTGAAGGTCTCCTTGCAGGTGCCCAGCACGCCGGGCATGCTGTTGCAGTCACGCAGGGTGAACTTAATCTCGGCGTAGACGCGCCGGGCCCCGTCGCGGGGCACCCAGCTGGTGCGCAGCCAGTTGTTCTGGTTGGGGCTCATGACATTGCACACCTGGTACGTGTGGATGGGCTGGAAGGACTCGTCCACCTCGTTGATGGAGTCCCACTGCGGGCAGAGAGAACACAGCCCCAGGGTGGGGTCAGAACCGCGCCCTTTGGCCTGTGACCCTACCTCGCCACGCGCGTTGTGCTGCGCAGTCCAGGGAAGATGGTGAAGGGCCGGCCTCTCGGAGAAGGGACGCAGCTGCTGAGTGCCAGGCCCCCTGCAGACGTGACCTCACCGAGGGCCACCACCCTTCCCGGCAAGTGTTATCTACTGACTTTTTTACAGGAGAAGGGACAGAGGTTCTAACATGCGAGCCACATTTCTCAGGTCACAGAGCTATTGAGGGATGGGGTCCGCGCTGGAAGTCACACCTGTCTGATGTCACAGCTCTGACCCCGTGTCTACATGTCAACTCCTGTCACTCCTAGAGTGGGGCGCTCGCTGGGGGCAGTCAGTGAGTCCAGTTTTCGCACCAGCTATCGGGGAGGGGGGTTCTTTCTGATATATGAACCAGACTCTGTCCCGTCCCCGCCTCAAGTCCTGCAGCTGCCCCTCCCACACTGGGGTTTGTTGAGTGACTGCCAGATGGATGGATGGAGAGAATCCCTCTGTCCTGTTGTTCTGGCTGTTCCCCCTGCTGGGGGATCGTGGGTTGGCCTGGGTCCCGCTCGAGGGAATGCCAGGCCGCGGGAAAGCTGAGTGTGATGACTGTTGTGCCGGTTGCTGGCTGGGCATCAGTGATTCAGAAATAAACCAGACACTCGCAACAGAGGAAAAAGGGAGCTCAGGAAATGGGAGAAGATATCTGCAAATCATCTAGCTGATAAGGGATGAGCTTCCAGAATATATATAAGGAATTCCTGCAACCCAACAACAACAAAACCCAAGAGTCCAACTAGAAAATGGACAGAGGACAGGAACAGACATCTCTCCAAAGAAGACATACGCGTGATCCGGCAGCACACGAAAGGATGCGCAGCACCACTGGCTACGAGAGAAATGCAAGTCAGGACCACAGCGAAACACCACTTTGAGCCCACTAGGATGGCTGCTATTAGAAAAGATAATAACAACAAGTGTTGGTGAGGACATGGAGAGATTAGAAGCTGTGTGCATCTCTGGAGGGATTGAAAAATGGTCCAGCTGCCGTGAAAAACAGTATGGCGGCTCTTCAAAAAAGTAAAAATAGATTTACAGCACGATCCAGCAATTCCATTGCTGGGAATACGTCCCCAAAACTGAAAGCAGGGTCACGAAGAGCTACCTGTACACCCATGTTCACCGCGGCACATCCACGACAGGCAAAACACACAAGCAACCCGTGTGCACCGGCGGAGGAACAGAGGCGCGAACTGTGGTAGAGTTGTTCAACGGGATATTATTCAGCCTCCAGAAGGGGGGAATTCTGATTGATACATGCTACAACATGGATGGACCTTGAAGATGTGCTGAGTGAAACAAGCTAGAAACAAAAGAACGAATCTCGTAGAGTAACTGGAGTCACAGAGCCAGACAGTGGACGGGTGGTGGCCGGGGCTGGGGAGGAGGGGGCAGCTTCGCCTCGTGAGTGCAGAGTCCTGGAGATGGGTGCTGGTGACAGGCACACAGCAATGTGAACGCCCTTCATGCCACCGAATCGTGCACTTAAAAGGGGCTGAGATGGGGCGTTTCATGTTATGTCTGCTTTACCAGAATAAAAAAGGAAGAAATACGCCAGAGACACTCCCCGCCCTCAAGCGCCCCAGTCCACCAGGTGAGGCGGTAGGGAACACGCCAAGGGAACCCAGGTGGGCCAGACTCCCAGGCCCTGCCTGGTGAGGACCTGTACACGCCCCCTGCAAGGGCGAGGAGTCGGCGGAAGGACGAGCCCTCGCCTCCCCGCCTGCACGGTGCTGGTCGGAAAGGGTGGGCCTGGCTAGGCTGAGTTTAGTGACCCCCGAGGGCCCCAAAGAGGAGGTGGGGCATAGACAGAGGGAAGGGTCGGGCTCCAAGCCCCTGCCATGGCTCCACCACCCGTGCCACACCTTGACCTCCCCGCCATTAGGCCTCCATGTGCAACTGACCTTGAACTAGAGATCTTGAGCTACAATTAGACCTTGAACTAGTAGGGGAGCTCGATGACCAGCTGCCTGAGAGCCTGGGGCTCTTAGCTTGTCCCACAAATGCTAGCAAGGAGGCCATGGGCACCTCGAGTCTTTTCCTGCCTGTCACAAACCCCTCCGTCTGACCTCATCTCGACCCTTAGTGCCCACATCTGTAAAATGGGCTGGGAGAGGCCCTGCCTCGGTAAGGCTTGAGAGGACAAAATGAGAAGATGCCCACAGAGTGCTGAGCTCAGGGCTGGCACAGGAAGGCACTTGGCGCCAGGACTGACATGTCACTGCTGGTTCAGCGTTTCACGGCTCACTGCACCTGCCTCCAGGGGCTGTGGAGGAAGACATCCTGCTTCCAAAGGGGCCCGGGGAGCACCAGCCTCACCTGAAAGAGTCTGCACTTCCTGGTCCCTCCACCCCAGGAAAGACCCCTGCTCCACAGGCCGGTCTGCCGCCAGAGGCTCTGGGCAGCACGCATCACATCTGGGGTTAAAGTCATTGTCGCAATTAATGGAGCACCAAAGAGCCGGCCAGCTGCTCCCTGTCTGTTTCCTGCCAGGGACCTGGATAAATTAACCAGCGCAATCTGAGTCCGCTCCAGCTACCCCACTGGTGCCTGCGGCCTGGCCCAGCCCCACCAGCCCCGGCAGCTGACGCAGATGCCCAGAGTGGCACAGACTCTGGAAGGCCCGGCACAGAGGCACAAGCAGCCCTGCCACCCTTGGCCACTCCATCCATGCTGGGTGCCACGCCCATCCCAGCGGCCTCTCGAGCCCTGGAAACCGACCCTGCCACACCCCACTTTGTGCTCTTCCCAGATCAGACTGCAGTGGGTCAGCTGCACAGCCCTGGACAGGTGACATCCCCTCTCTGAGCCCTGGACCTCTGATCTGTAAAATGGGGCAGTGAATGCCTGCCCCTCCCATCTGATCCCAAGGCCAGTGAGTATCAAGCGAGATGATGGAAATGAGTGCACCTCCAGAAGGCGGCAGGCACTAGTGACGTTAATCTGCAGAGGGAGGGGCAGAGTAGCGGTTCTGGGCCTGACGTCCCAGTCCTGCTGCTTATCCTCCCAGTGCTGCGGCTTCTCGTTGGCAAAACGCCCCTCCACATCTCATCCCACCGCTGACATCTTCATGGAGCACCCTTGACTGTCCCCAAGTGACTCGCCGGAGCCACAGTGCCGACAGGAGGCAGCCCATGGGTTGGACCCAGCGCCTGTGCCCCTCAAGCTGTGCTACCGCCTGGCAGTCAGGCAACCTGCCTGAGGCAGGAGACGGCCCTGGATGGCCCATGTCCCTGGCTACTGAGCAGACCCCAGGATGGGAGGGGTGACAGACCCTCAAGGGGATCTCCAGAGGCCCTTCCCAGCCAGGCAGGAGAATTACTCAGAAAGCTTACTACCCAGAAGACCCCAGACCTCCCTAGCACTCCAGAGGCAGGGATCTGCGTGTCTCACCCACTAGCCTGGCATGGGTTTGAGGTCTAGAGCTTGGGAACCAGGCAGCTCTCCCCAGCCTTCTCTCCTCTTGGGCAACCCCAGGCTCCAAGCCCTACAAAGATGGGAGGTGGTTCTTGGCCTGCTGACAATGCAGGCTGCCTAACACCCCTTGCAATGAAGCCACAGGGTAGGCCTCAACACCTGCATTTGTAAGAGACCTGAGTTCAAGTCTTGGAGCCTATCTGTCGCATTTCTCGCTGCTCTGAGCCTTGGCTTCCTCATCTGTGAAATGGGCGACTGTACTCACCCTGCAGAATTGGTTGTGAGCATTAAATGAGCTAATGGCTGCAATACGTTCAAAGACATGTGAATATAAGTTGCCATTACTTGTCCTAACTTCCAAGAGAAACAAGAGCATGCTGGGCTGTGGCTTCACAGTGCCCTGCAGACAGAAAGACCTTAGACGACCAGCAGGGTCCCCCAACACGCAAGTCCAGCCATGCTCCCCATCTGCTTAAAATCTTGATGCCTGGCCAGGTGTGGTGGTTCAAGCCTGTAATCCCAGCTCTTTGGGAGGCTGAGGGAGGGGATTGCCTGAGCCCATGGGTTTGAGAACAGCTTGGGCAACTTGGCGAGACCTCATCTCTACAATAAATCAAAAACTTAGCTGGGCGTGGTAGTGTGGGCCTGTAGTTCAAGCTACTTGGAAGGCTGAGGTGGAAGGATTGCCTGATCCCAGCAGGTCGACTGGCCATGAGCATGTGTGCCACTGCTCTCCAGCCTGGGCGATGGAGTGAGACTCCAACTCAAAAAAAACACAAACAAACAAACAAAAAAACCCAGATGCCTGCTTGTCACTTTAAACACCAAGTCCTAAGCTCTGAGTGGGACAGGCACCTCAGAGCCAACCTGGGCCCAGGTGCACCCTTCCTAGTTGCTGAGACTCAGGGGAGATGCCCACTCAGCCCAGAGTTGGGCAGTAGCGTGGGCCCTGCCCTCATGGGTGGGCTTCCACCACAGGCCGGACCAGTTCACGGCACCAAAACCCTTCCACACCCACATCTACCCAGGGCGAACAGCATGTCACAGCGGGGAAGACAGGCCGGAGGTCAAGGGAGCCCCACAGGCCTGGCCTCTGACCTCCAGCAGGGCTGACTGCGCAGGCTGCAGCGCCAATCAGGAGACGAGGGCCCCCTCCCGGCTCTCGGCCTGGAGTGTCAGGGCCACGTGGCCTGTCCCTAGCTCCCGAGAGCCCAGTGCAAGAAGGCTGGTGGCAGCAGGCTCAGCTCACTGCTGCCTGGTGACGAGAACCCCAGAGACAGGGGCAGGCTCCGTCCAGATCTCCAGCCACGGGCCACAAACGGCCCAGATGAAAACCCTACCTAAGGTCAGGAACGAACACGACCCCTTCGTCCACATCAGTTCTTGGTGTCTTTGTCAATATTACCCTCCCTCTGTCCCCAGGGCCACAGAAGCAGAAAGTGTTCATGAATGAAGTCAGCTGTGCATGAGGCATTCCTGTCTGTGGGGTGTGAGTGTGCATGTGTGTGTTCTGACACACGGGGAGGACACTTATGAGATAATGACCATGTGAGACGACACAACAGCTGGTGACAATCTCACAAGCTTATACTTGAGGGTTCACTTGTGCCAGGCCCATGTTTCATCTGCCCCCGCCCTCCCCACAAACCTGAGGAGATAAACCCTTGCTCATCTTTTCTACAGATGGGGAAACTGAGGCTCGGGGAGGTGAAGTAGTGACCCAGGGCCACCCAGCTTGTTGACGGCAGAGCCAGGACCTACCGGGCTCACGGGTTCACTCCTGCTCCACTGCCCCACCCCCACAGAATGCGGGCAAGAGAACTGGGGACTGGGCAGGGCAGCCCTACCACTGCAGACCTCTCCCCAGGAGGGCAGGGGCATCGCCTGTGAGCACATGGCCCACAGGGACCTGGTGGGCTGAGCCCGTAGTCACCATGGAGGCCACACAGGCTGGGAGCTTGGCCACCTGGGGGCCAGAAGGTGAGACCGTGAGGAGAAAGACGCACCGGGGTAGGGTGGGGTGGGGCAGCTCCTGGCGAGCACAGCGCAGACGGCAATGCAGCTAGGACTCCCTGAGCCTGGCCTCAGTTCGCTGTGAGTCCATGGGCCCAGGATGCAGACATGAAGATGCCCAAGCCTAGGGCCTCTGACTTGAAGAATCAGGAGTCCGGTGCCAGGGCTGCTTCTGTCATCCCAAGGGTCTACGTGTGCAAAGCTGTCCAGAGACCAGCAGCTCTAACTGCTGTGCGTCCTTGGGCATGCCCCCTTCCCTCTCTGGGCCCCTACCTCCTTTTGATCTAGCTGAGGCTAAGACTGGGTGAGGGGCTGCCTCTCTCTGCTCACAGGGGATGGTGTCGTCCCGCTGTCCGTCACTCACCCCATGGGCTGGATAGGTGAGCCAGCCCCAGTCCCCGTGGATGGTCGACGTGTCCAGCAAGTTCACTGCAAAACAGGAGACAGGAGGGCATCAGGCCCCTGTGACCTCTCCCTGGCTCCCCCATGTCAGCCCGTCTCAATCACGCTGGCCCACCACCTGGACACCCCTGCCCACGGCTGCTATCCTTGAAGGTCTAGTTCAAGTTCTCTCTCGCTGAAGTCTTCCTCTACCACCTGGGCAAAGGTGGTCTTCTACACTCCCGGGACACTGCTGACCCCTTTGCTGGTGGAGTCCAGCAGACCTCAGGACCCTAGTTCTGCCACACAGGAACTGTGTGTCCCTGGTAAGTCCCTCCACCCCCCTGAGCCTCCTCCGTAAAATGAGGGTGACGGTGGTTCCTGTCTCACGGGGCTTCTGTGAGGATGACCTGATCGATCGCGTACCACGATGGCATCCAGACCCTTGAGCTGTGAAATCACGCCTCCCACTGGGGCCGAGCCCCAGGGTACATTGATCAGGGTTCCCAGGATGGGCCTGTTGGGTATGGAGGGCCTCGAGGGGTCAGAGCTGCCCCTCAGTGAGCACCTGCTACATGCTGTTCTCCGCAAGGGGTGCTTTGGATGCCTCATCCATGACCCCCATGACAACCTGAGGAGTGATCCATGTCAGCTTCACCTTGAAGATGGAAGAACCCCAGTGAAGTTCAGGAATGGGGCCAGGGCCCCATGGCGTGGCTGGCGGAGAGGCATTCAGAGCCTCCGCTGTAGCACCCATAGATGGCACCACCATCCCTTGGTGTTGCTTCTGGGCCTGGGCCCAGAAACAGAGCCTGGGAGCGACCCCCACAGCGGGGGAGGAGCACTGGTCCAAAGGGGAAGTCCATGCTATGGAACCTGCCTTTGGGGTCAGACCCTCCTGGGCAGGCAACTTTCACTTCTTGGGCCCTCAATTTCCTCACCTGTAAAACGGGTTCATAATACCTAAGGGTGGGGTAAGGGTTAAGAGGCCATCTGTAAGGCCTGGAGCTGGTCCTCACCATGGCTAGCACTTTTGTCTGTGTTTGCCCCTCCTGCCTCGCTTGCAGGGATAAAGGTGCACTCCCACCCAGCTGTCTCCGGCTGCTGTGTGTCTCTGGGTGGTCCCACCATCTCTCTGCCATCCACATCCTTTGTTGTTGTTTTTTTGAGTTGGAGTCTCACTCTGTCACCCAGACTGGAGTGCAGTGGCCGCTCCCGGCCACGGCAGCCTCGACCGGCTGGGCTCCTGCGATCCTCCCGCCTCAGCCTTCCAAGTAGCTGGAACTACAGGCGTGCGCAACCACACCCCACATCCTTTTGATCCTTCTGGCCTTAGCGGTAAGAGAGGGCTTTCGGTTATTTCCCCCCTCTCCCGTGAACCTCGCAGCCGACAGCTACGGACTCCCAGCCCCCCAGTCAGGTGGCAGAGACTTGAAGCCCAGTCAGGTGGCAGAGGCTTGAAGCCGAGCCCTTCTGGAACTTGTCCTCGGGGAGGCTGGCGTCCTTCCGCCTGAGCTCTGCACAGCTCTGAGCCTGCCCCTCTGAGGTGGAGACCAGTGTCCTCAGGAGGTGCTGGGGAGGGGTGTGCTCACTGACTTTCTTCTGTCTCTCAGCCTCCCACTCCATGGGCAGGGACCCCAAGGAGGCGGCCAGAGAGGGGCCGGCAGGACCAGGGAGGGGGCCTCTGCCATCCTCCCCACGCTCCGCCCCGGGATCAGGGGACGGAGCAAATGTCCACAGAGGGATCCCCCTCCCCAAGCCGGCCCCACGCCAGGGGCACAGGCAGAGAGAAGAAGGCTTCCCGCCTCCCTCCCTCCCTCTCAGGCAGTGTGGAGAAAACTGGGTCAGGCGAGCTCACTCCTCCTGCCGGCGCAGGGAGGGGGCCGCACTGCAGTTTCCCCCAGACCAGTAGGGCCGAGTTTGGGGAGAGGGGTGGAATGACACCTGTGGGCTTCCCCCACCCCAGCCTGCACCCCGGCGCAGGTATCTGGCCGGGGGAGCGCCTGCTCCTGCGGGGCCTGGGGCAGCTCAGACCGGCCCTGCAGTGGAGCCGCTGGGAAGGATGCTGGGGCTTTGGGCCGCAGACCTCACGACCCAGACTTTCCTGTCTCCAGGAACCCCCACCTCAGCTCATCTTCGGCCGGCCGGCCAGGGGCTCCAATAATCCAGAGATAAGTCAGAAGTCGATTCTATCGGCGGCAGCAGGAAGGATTCCAGGGCTGTTTGTTCTGGTTCCTTCCAGACCCATCTTGGTCCCTTCCCTCTCCTCCCCTCGCCCTGTCCCCTGCTCAGATCCTCCCGCGTGGGCGGGAATGCAGAGTGTCTCTCCAGGAGAGCCTGCACCCACAGGAGGCTTGCTTCCTGTGGGAGAGAATCCCAGCCCTAGGCCCGCCCCACCCAGGCCCGAGTCCCCGTGGAGGCTCAGGCCCCTCTGGTCACCACAGGTGACCTCCTTCCCACCTCTTCTGTCTCTGGGCCTGCCCCCCACTGGCAAAATGGGAGGCCTGGCTCGATGGTCTCTCAGGTTCTCTCAGGGGGCTAAGCCTTTCTCAGCCCCCATGCCTCAGTTTCCTTATCTGAAAGATGGCCACCGGCATCCCTCCTCGGCTATCTGCCTGGGCTGCCCGGGGCCATCAACACGCCCCTCTCCGGCTCTGAGAAGCTCCGATAACCCGCCGTTCCTGCTCCACCGTGGAAGGCATTATGCGATTCCTTTTTTCTTCGGCGTCACCTCCCCCCATTCCATTTCGCTGAGACTAATACTTAAATTGATTTACATTCCCAGAGGACGCGGCGCAGGCTGGCGAGACTGAAGAATTCGGGGTGGCCAGGGGATGTCAGCCAGGATCTGTACGCCTCAGAGATCGCCCCAAAGTGGAGGGTAATCCCCACCGGAGAGCCATGAGGGGCCTGAAGCCTGGTGGGGCTCTGTCGTGTCTCTCGGGCCCAGGGCCCTGGGAGGGGCCCCTGGCCATGCCAAGTCATGGGTCCCTCCTAGACCCAGATGGGAGCAGAGTCCCGCCTTGACCATGCAGGTTGTCCCAGACTGCACAGGGACGGCGCTGGAAAGGAATCCTGAGTGGTCACCCCCATGGCTGTGGGCACCCGGCTACGTGACCTGGGCAGGGTGGGGTCCCCGGCCTGGGACAGTGCCTCCCTCCACCCTGGCACAGACTTCCCCACCTGCCTCTTGCCAGACCCCTCCTCTTCCCCAGACGCTGCCTCCCAGGTCCTCTCCCCAGGCCTGTGGGCTCTCCTCGGCATGTGAGCCTGATCCAAGCCCCCTCTTCCAGGGCTCGGGCTTCCAACTTGTGATTCTGGAGGGTGCTGGCTCCCCTCAGAGAAGAGAGTTGAGGCAAGAAGTTGGGGTGCACCCAGAATCTTGCTGGGCAGAGACTGCCCCGCCCCTCCCCAGCCCTGGGAAAGTCGTCTCCCCGGTATAGCTGAGGGCCCCAGGCCCTGTGTGCCCTAATCCTACCTTCGCCCAGTGCCCCCAGGTCTCTCCTGGTGTCTAGGACCAGCACCTCATCACCCTCTACCCGAGGCAGCCCTGCTCTGCCTGCCCCTCAGCCGCAGCCTCCCTGCCAGGCCCTGCTCCCTGCTGGGCCCCTGGTTCCTCGGAGACTGACTTGATCTGTGTCTGTGCATGTGTGTTGGTGGCGCACACATGTTTCAGTGATGCACATGTGAGAGTCTCCTTACACATGGGTATACCTCTGTGCTTGCCCACATGTGTGTTGGCTGTGTTTCTGCGTACATGACTGTGGGTGCCATGGGGGTGGGGGCTGTGCATACGTGTGTGTCTGCAGGCCTGGGGAGTCCCGTCGGGTCTGCATGCCAGCCGGGTGGGCCCTGGGAGCTGTGTGTGGTGGGTCTGGCCTGTCTGGACGTGGAAGAGCAACCTGGCTCTGGGCGCTCCCTCGCACCTGGAAGTTCAACCTGCCGGGTGACAGCCCAGCTTGGGAGCTGGACAGCAGCCCAGGACCCTGCACAGAGCCAGGCCTGGCCTCCTCAGGTAGCACCGTGGGGGCAGAGGTCAGGGTGGGGACAGGGCCTGCGGAGCAGGACCCAGGGAGCCAGCCCTGGCTGGATCTGGAGTGTCCAGTGGGGCCAAGGCTTGTGTGTAGACGCAGGCCCTGGGTGCTC